>NC_046660.1:14891726-14944062 GCF_010883055.1 Belonocnema kinseyi
AAATTTTATTTTTGCGAACGCTTTTTGTATTTTTTGAAATACTGTGAACATTCAAAAAACATGCGTTACCTAGGAATATTTTATTTAAAATTATTGCTATTTTTAATTCAAAAAATAAGCTTCGAAATTTTAAATGTTAAAAATAATTTTTGAAACCAATATTTTATTATTGTATTTGTAATCAATAAAATATATTTATGAAAAATTCTAATTGTTAAAATTCGGGAATTTCCCAATTCAGTAATATTATAAACTGTCGTAAATTTTATTATTCGGGAATTTTATAATTCTAAAATTTTATTATTCGAGAATTTTATTATTCGGGAATTTTCCAATTGGGTATTTTTATTTTTCGGCAATTTTATTATTGGCGAATTTTATTTTTCGGCAATTTTCCAATTCGGATATTTTATAAATCGGCAATTTTCTGTCGAGAATTTTATTATTCGGGAATTTCCCAATTCGGTAATATTATAAGCTGTCGTAAATTTTATTATTCGGGAATATTCTAATTCGGGAATTTTATAATTCTAAAATTTTATTATTCGGGAATTTTCCAATTAGGTATTTTTATTTTTCGACAATTGTATTATTGGCGAATTTTATTCTTCGGCAATTTTCCAATTCGGTATTTTTATTTTTCGGTAATTTTATTATTCGTGTATTTTATTATTTGGGAATCTTCCAAATCGGTATTTTTATTTTTCGGCAATTTTATTATTCGCGAATTTTACTGTGTCCGGAATTTTATTTTTCGGGATTTTTCAGTCATCCTGGTTGAAAATCGCGAATGTCGTTTCAAAATCTAACTTTTCTGCACCCTCGATTTGAAATAGTGACATAATAGGCAAAGTTCCAGGCCAATGCACCGTTAGGCAAAGTAGAAAAGGCGGACTTATGCGAGACTAGCATTCTTGCTGTACCAAATGCTTGTATGTAAGCTATACCTTCAGGAAATGAGCCATTTCGAAAAAATCCTGAAATGCCTTTTTAATGATTCTACCTTTCGACCATTAAACCTTTCTCATATTTCTGATAAATTCTTTGGCTAATTCGCTTATTACGTGCCTTACAAGGAATATTTTGTTACCAGCAGTAAAAGCAAAGCACAAAGCGCGCCTTCACGTCCCTGCACTCTGCATTTAAATCAGTTAAAATTCACTGATTGGGATAATTTTCAAAATCAAAATTCAAAAAATCAAAATTAATTTTCACTGATTCAAGTGATGCTAATCTGGCGAGTAAAAAATTAATCGAAAAATTCTTCCCACATTTCGAAATTTCAACCAAATGGGGTCAATTTTAAACCAAAAATGGAACAGTGGAATTTTTTATCAACAAAATTAATTTTCAATAATAGAAATAAATTCTGAACAATAGGGTTAAATTTAAAAAAAGAAATTTTCGATTAGAATAATGATTGCTGATTCAATAAAATGAGTTTAAAAAAACTTCAAATTTCAACCAAGCAATGTATTTTTCAACTAAAAAATTTTGTACATTTTTAGTCAAAAACAGTGAAATTTAACCAAAAACCAAGAATTTTTGACAGAGTAGTTGCATTTTCAACTAAAAAAGATTTTCGATGAAAAGAGAACAATTTTCGACCAAAAAGTCTAATGATTCAGAAAACTGTTGACTTTGAAACCCGAACAGATAAATTTTCAAAAAAAAAGTTAATTTTGAAATAAGAAGTATGAATTTTCAATTAAAAAGTTGAAATTTTACGATAGAGAGATTAATTTTTAACAAAATAGTTTTCTACAGAAGAAGAAGTATAAAAATATAATAACATTATTATTTATCAAAAGAGTTCGCTTTTTCCCAAAAAATGAATTTTTAACAAATCGTTGAATTTTAAATACAAAATGATCAGTTTTTGACAAAATGGTCGAATTTTTAACAGCAACAAAAATATATTCAAACCAAAAACCAAATGTTTGAATTTTCATAACTAAGCTACACATTTTCCAGAAGACTTTTGAATTTCTAACCAATAAAGTAGGATTTTAAACAAAAAATTTAATTTTTAATGAAATAGTAGAATATTCCATTAAAATAGCTTTTAATATAAAAATCGATTTTCAAAGAAATACGTAAATTTTCAACCATGCAGTTGAATTTTCAACAAACAAAATTTTTTCGAAAAGTAAATTTTTTATTAGAATAATGATTGCCGAATCAATAAAATGAGTTTGTTTTAAAAAGATTTTCAACCAAAAAAGTTTTTAAAGTTTGTATAAACAACAGTGAAATGTATCCAAAAACAACGAATTTTTAACCAAGTAGTTGCATTTTCAGCTAAAAAATATTTTCGATCAAAATAACATTATTATTTTTCAAAAGATTTCGCTTTTTCCCAAAAAATGGTATTTTGTCCAAAAAAGGTGAATTTTTAAGAAATTATTTTAGTTTTTAGCCAAACGGTTAAACTTTTAAGACAAAATAATCAGTTTTGAATAATATGATCGAATTTTCAACAAAAAAATATCTATTTAAATCGAAAACCAAATATTTGAATTTTCATAACTAAGTTACAAATTTTTCAGAAGACTTTTGAATTTATAACCAAAAAAGTATGATTTTTTACAAAAAAGCGAAGTTTCAATTAAATAGTAGAATATTCTATTAAAATAGCTTTTAATAAAAAAAACTTATTAAAAAAAAAAACGTAAATTTTCAACCATGCAGTTGAATTTTTAACTAAAAAAAATACATTTGTTACGAAAAACATAAAAGTTATTTTTTCAAATAACAAAATTGATTTTCTAATAAACAATTTTCAAAATAGTTTAGTTTTCTTACAAAAGAAGAACTACAGCAGTACAATAACATTATTATTTTTCAAAAGAGTTCGCTTTTTCCCAAAAAATGGTATTTTGTCCAAAAAATGTGAATTTTTAAGAAATTATTTTAATTTTTAACCAAATCGTTAAACATTTAAGACAAAATAATCAGTTTTGAATAATATGGTCGAATTTTCATAACTAAGTTACAAATTTTTCAGAAGACTTTTGAATTTATGACCAAAAAAGTAGGATTTTTAACAAAAAAGTGAATTTTAATTGAATAGTAGAATATTCCATTAAAATAGCTTTTAATAAAAAAAATTGATTAAAAAAAAACATACGCAAATTTTCAACCATGCAGTTGAATTTTTAACTAAAAAAAATACAATTTTTACCAAAAACATAAAAGTTTTTTTTTCAAATAACAAAATTGATTTTCTAATAAACAAGTTTCAAAATAGTTTAGATTTCTTACAAAAGAAGAACTACAGCAGTACAATAACATTATTATTTTTCAAAAGAGTTCGCTTTTGTCCCAAAAAGGCGAATTTTTAAGAAATTATTTTCATTTTTAACCAAATAGTTAAACTTTTAAGACAAAATAATCAATTTTGAATAATATGGTCGAATTTTCAACAAAAAATATCTATTTAAACCGAAAACAAAATATTTGAATTTTCATAACTAAGTTAAAATTTTTCAGAAGACTTTTGAATTTCCAACCAAAAAAGTAGGATTTAAAAAAAAAGTAATTTTTTAATTAAATAGTAGAATATTCTATTAAAATAGCTTTTAATAAAAAAACTGATTACAAAAAAAACATACGTAAATTTTCAACTAAAAAGAATACATTTTATACCAAAAATATAAAAGTTAATTTTTCAAATAACAAAATTGATTTTCTACTAAACAATTTTCAAAATATTTTAGTTTTCTTACAAAAGAAGAACTACATCAGTACAATAACATTATTATTTTTCTAAACAGTTAGCTTTTTCTCAAAAAATGGTATTTTGTCCAAAAAAGGTGCATTTTTAAGAAATGATTTTAATTTTTAACCAAATTGTTAAACTTTTAAGACAAAATAATCAGTTTTTAATAATATGGTCGAATTTTCAACAAAAAAATATCTATTTAAACCGAAAACTAAATATTTGAATTTTCATAACTAAGTTACAAATTTTTCAGAAGACTTTTGAATTTCCAACCAAAAAAGTAGGATTTTTAACAAAAAAGTGAATTTTTAATTAAATAGTAGAATATTCTATTAAAATAGCTTTTAATAAAAAAATTGTTAAAAAAAACATACGTAAATTGTCAACCATGCAGTTGAATTTTCAACTAAAAAAAATACAATTTTCACCAAGAACATAAAGGTTAATTTTTCAAATAACAAAATTAATTTTCTACTAAACAATTTTCAAAATAGTTTAGTTTTCTTAAAAAAGAAGAACTACAGCAGTACAATAACATTATTATTTTTGAAAAGAGTTCGCTTTTTCCCAAAAATTGTATTTTGTCCAAAAAAGGTGAATTTTTAAGAAATTATTTTAATTTTTAACCAAATTGTTAAACTTTTAAGACAAAATAATCAGTTTTTAATAATATGGTCGAATTTTCAACAAAAAAATATCTATTTAAACCGAAAACTAAATATTTGAATTTTCATAACTAAGTTACAAATTTTTCAGAAGACTTTTGAATTTCCAACCAAAAAAGTAGGATTTTTAACAAAAAAGTGAATTTTTAATTAAATAGTAGAATATTCTATTAAAATAGCTTTTAATAAAAAAACTGATTTAAAAAAATACGTAAATTTTCAAACGTGCAGTTGAATTTTCAACTAAAAAAATACATTTTTTACCAAAAACATAAAAGTTAATTTTTTAAATAACAAAATTGATTTTCTACAAGATTATGAATTTAAAAAAATAATTAATTTTTAACAGAGTAGTTTAAGTTTCAAGCAAAAAAGAAGAATTTTGTAGCAGAAAATACGAATTTATTATAAAATATAAGAATTTTTAATGAAATAGTAGAATATTCTATTAAAATAGTTTTTAATAAAAAAACTGATTTTCAAAAAAATAAGTAAATTTTCAACCATGCATTTGAATTTTTAACTAAAAAAAATAGATTCTTTCGTGGAATTTTAAAAGATGAACTTTGAACAAAATATATCGATTTTCAACCAAACAGTTATATTTGAAATTTAAAAATATCAATTTTCGACAGAAAATGGAATACTTGAAATTTAATTCAATAATATTAATTCCAACTAAAAAAAACATTTTTAAACACAATATGTATGTAGTTTTTCACATTTTTAACAACAAAATTAATTTTTAACTTAAGTGAAAAAACTCAATAAGAATCTGAAATTTTCTGAAATTTTAATCCCTAAAAATAAGCATTTTTAACAAAGTAGTTCAACTTTTAACCAAGCAGCTAAATCTTTCATAAAAAATATCAATTTGGAACAAAAATTTATTTCAACCCTAAAAGATTTTAATTTTACATAAGAATGGTTTTATTTAACGAAAGCAGAATTTTTAACTAATGTGCAACTTTTCTATTAAATACCTTCAGTTTAAAAATGGGAAGATTAAACTATTATATGTTTGGTTGAGAATTCATCTTTTTTGTTTAAAACTCTTATTATTTGATTAAGAATTTAATTTTTTTCTGCGGAAAATTGCACAATTTTCTTTAATCCTTTTCGAGAGACAAGAATTTTTTCTAAAAATTGATATTTTGTGATTGAAAAAAAACAATATTTTGGTAGAAGATTCAACAATTTGGTCGAAAAATCACCTTTCATTTTACAAAATAGTCATCATGGTTGAGTATAGATTTTCTAGTTGAAAATTCTACTACTTAGTTGAAAATTAACTTTTTTGTTAAAAATTTAGCTATTATATAGAAAAATCGTCTTGTTTGCTTAAAAATTTGACATTTTGGTGGAAAATTTATCTGTTTGTTTAAATATTCAACAATCTAGTTGAAAATTGAACTGTTTTTTTTTTGGAAAATTTAACTATTTAGTCCAAACTTTTGTTTTGTTCAATATTCAACTATTTGTTTATAAATAACATTTCTTTTGAAAATTTAAGTAGTAAGTTAAAATAAATTTTTTTAGAAAATTTTAGAAAATAGTCTTCTTGGTTCAAAATGGATTTTTTAGTTAAATATTCAAATACTGAGTAGAAATTTAACTTTTTGTAATTGTACATTCTTGATAAAAATTATTATTTCCAGCGTCAAATTTAAATTGGATGGAAAATTCGACTTTTTTACTTAAAAATCGAACAGTTTGGTTGAAAGTTTAAGAAATTTGTCTTATTTGTTAATTCAACTATTTCGCTTTAAACTCATGTAGTTTGTTTAAATTAAATATTTTTTGTTAAAAAAACTAATCATTTTATGGTTATAAATTTATCTGTTTGCTAGAAATTTAACCATTTGGTCGAAATTAACTTTTTTGCTGAAAATTTTGATTTTCGGGCGAAAAATTGAATTGTAGAACTATTCGATTAAAATATAACTTTCTTTTTGAAGATTCGTATTTTTCTTTAGAAATTTAACCGTCTGGGAGAAAATTCATGTGTTGGTTGAAAATGCAATATTTGTACTTAAAATGTTAGGAACATAAGGATAATTTTTTTAAGTAACTGAATTATAAATGATAAAAAAATAATAATAAATTATTAAATGAAACTTGTTTGAAGATAAGACCGATGTTTTCGAAGACTACGTTTTCAGATACCTCGTTAAAAATTACGATAGAGTCATGCACCTGATGCATGTCGATTTACACGAATCTATAAAAGTGGAAGATAAAGGGCCGATTATAGACGTGCGAAGCATTGCCCTCGGGAAGAATTCAAAGGATGAACTTGTGGGAAAGAAATTGGTACTCTTTCCTTTAAGTTTTGCGAAGATATGGCGGGTAATTTGCGGAAGGGTTACCCCAAGGCACGTCCACTGGGTACTTCGAATATCCTCCATGAGGTGAAAAAAGAGGGCGGAGAATGTTAATCTTGTTCGAGATTTTTTCATCAAGATACACGTACTCACGTAATCACAGTGTCCAGCGCGTACACGTACTTTTTCTTTCTTAAAAACGCTTTTTCAATTTATTATCGAAATTAAAAATTAAATGCAAAATTTTACGATCGCACCTTAGTTATTTCCTGAGAAGCAGGTGAAAATTATTATTTATTAACATTCAGAAAAATAGGGTAAATTTTTTTAACCAAGTGCGGAAAGGTGCAAGTATTTCGTGCAGTACCGACTTGATGGCCGTGAACCTGCTTGACTTACCCTCTCCACTCGAATTCTTTTCACGGCGCTGAGTGAGCGCGAGCTGCTATGCTCTGCATAGGTTCACCGCAATTCAACTAATATAGAATGAGTGTCCACTGGGTACTTCGAATAAACTCCATAAGGTGAAAAAGATAATCTTGTTATTCTTGTTAATCTTGTTCGAGATTTTCTCATGAAGATACACGTCCTCGTGTAATCACAGTAACAAGCGTTGTACGCGTACTTTTGTTTTACTCACAAAGCTTTTTCAATTTATTATCGAAATTAAAAATTAAAGGCAAAGTTTTACGATCGCACCTTAGTTTTTTCCTGAGAAGCAGGTGAAAATTATTATTTATTAACATTCAGAAAAATAGGATAAATTTTTTTAACCAAGTGCGGAAAGGTGCAAGTATTTCGTGCAGTACCGATTTGATGACCGTGAACCTGCTTGACTTACCCTCTCCACTCGAATTCTTTTCACGGCGCTGAGTGAGCGCGAGCTGCTATGCTCTGCATAGGTTCACCGCAATTCAACTAATATAGAATGAGTGTCCACTGGGTACTTCGAATAAGCTCCATAAGGTGAAAAAGATAATCTTGTTATTCTTGTTAATCTTGTTCGAGATTTTCTCATGAAGATACACGTCCTCGTGTAATCACAGTAACAAGCGTTGTACGCGTACTTTTGTTTTACTCACAAAGCTTTTTCAATTTATTATAGAAATTAAAAATTAAAGGCAAAGTTTTACGATCGCACCTTAGTTATTTCCTGAGAAGCAGGTGAAAATTATTATTTATTAACATTCAGAAAAATAGGATAAATTTTTTTAACCGAGCGCGGAAAGGTGCAAGTATTTCGTGCAGTATCCATTTGATCGCCGTGAAACTGCTCGTCCCCTCACGGGGCTGAGTGAGCGCGAGATGCTATGCTCTCCATAGATTCAACGATATTCAACTAATATAGAATGTTATTCCACTGGATACTTCGAATAACCTCCCTGACATTAAAAAATACGGCATAGAATTAAATCGGGAAATTTTTTAGAGCGATAAAGTTTTGTTTAGCCAACATCGCGTCTTTCAAAAAACATGTGTTTCACATGGTAAAACAGAAGAAAGTTAAACCGATAATTGTGTAAAGTTTATCCTGTGAAGTTAATTTTTGTTGCAGAGAATCTTTCGTCGGAAATCGATGTAAAGTTTATGTTCTGTTTTTTCTGTGTCACTGGGGAGCAGGTGAAAATAATTATTTATTAACATTCAGAAAAATAGTACAACTTTTTCTATCCGAGTGTGGAAAGGTGTAAGTATTTCGGGCAGTACAGATTTGATGGCCGTGAACCTGCTCGACTTGACCTCTCCACTCGAATTCTTTTCACAGCGCTCAGTGAGCGCGAGCTGCTATGCCTTGCATAGGTTCACCACAATTTAACTAATATAGAATATGGCTCTACTGGGTACTTCAAATAACGTGCATGAGATGAAAAAAGAGGGCGGGAATGTCAATCTCGCTCGAAATTTTTCTTATCAAGATACACATACTCGCGTAATCAGAGTGTCCAGCGCGTACGTGTACTTTTGCTTTACTAAGAACGCTTTTTTAATTTAATATCTTAATTAAAATTAAATGCAAAATTTTACGATTGCATCATAATTATTTCCTGGGAAGCATGTGAAAATTAATATTTATTAACATTTAGAAAAAATGGGATAACTTTTTCTATCCGAGTGCGGAAAGGTATAAGTATTTCGGGCAGTATCGAGTTGATCGCCGTGAACCTGCTCGACTTACGCTCGCCACTCGATTTCCCCTCATGGCGCTGAGTGAGCGCAAGATACTATGCTATACTTAGGTTAACCGAAATTCAACTAATATAGAATGTTAGTGTGGTGAAAATACCGGAAAAATTAAAACTTCAACTAATATGTTTGTAAATTGTCCAAAGAAATAGAAATGTTTTATATAGAGCAATAAATCGACTGCTCCTACTTAAATAGCAACTATCGCTAGCCGACGCAGATTTTAGATTATATATCTGGTCACTGACCTATGCTACGGCATACATGAATTTAAACTAAAAATATTAAAATTGTGAATTTTTGCATTTTGGATTGTTGGGCTCTTAATGCGCTCTAAACTGAAAATTGTACAACCATTGAAATTCAAACAAAAATTAGTTCTACAATTTATTCACTCAGGGTTTTAGTTTGAAATATTGTATCAGCGTAAATTTTGAACTAAACAATTTTGTAAATATCAGATTAAAAATCATTATTTGACGTTGTAGTCGTCAAGAAAAGCAGATTTCGAAAATAATATTTTCTAAATTACCAATTGCAAAATGAAAAAAACGTTTGTGCATCGTATTTTATTCCTCATTAGTACAAAGGACCCCCGCTGGCTAGGTTCGGCCACAGCATTGCGCGCTCACTCAGCGACCTGAGGGGAATTCGAGTGGAGAGGGTAAGTCGAGCAGGTAGACGGCGATCAAATGGAAGTCGGAAAAGTGTTTCGAAGTTCGCATGAAAAAGCCGAAACTTTTGGGTTGAAAATTGAGACACTGGGACATTTTTTTATTTTGAAATAAAAAAAATGATTTTTACAGATCAAAAACTAAAAGATAAATCGGTTTTGATACATGAAAGACGAATATTATCGACAAAAAATTCATTACTTGTAGTTTGAACCAAAAAGTGAAATTTTCGAACAAAAAAGACTGATTTTTGAGAAGATAGTTAAAATTTTTACTTGGAAAGTTAAATTTTCGACAAAAAAGTTCAGTTTTAATCAAGACAGATGGATTTGAATACAAAACGAAGAATTTTTAATAAAATAATTAAATTTTCGACCGAAAAACTAACAAAATATTTGAATTTTCAACAAAATAATTTAACTTTCGACAATATAGGTCAAATTCCTACCGAATAGTTGAATTTCAACCTACAAAAATGAATTTTGTAACGAAAAGATCACTTTTCCATAAGAAAATGATTTTTTACAAGATAGTTCGACTTAAATCCAAATACTTTTTCAGATAAATAAATTCAGTAAAAAAACATTTTAAAAAAATAGTCTTTAATTTTAATTTTTTAAATAATTTATTTTAATATAATTTTATTTATTAATTTAATTCTTTTTTTTTTTAATTTTTCAAGTACCCAATATAATTTTTAATCAAACACTTTATTTTTTACAAGCGGAGCTTAATTTGCATTAAAAGACATTAAAAAAAAAAAGAATGATTTTCTACCAAAAATTTGATTTTACAACTAAAAAAGATCAATTTTAAATTGAAAATATAAATTAAATAAAATTTTTATCCCACGCGTTAATTTTCAAATATAAAATGTCGTATCTTGAAAAAAATAAATTTTTAAGGGAAGAGTTCAATATAGAAGCAAGGAGTTCAAATTTTAACAAAAAATTTGACTTTGTTTTCAAGACGATGAATTTTTGTCAGTAACCAAATAGTTGAGTTTTTAACTGAGTTTTTAACTAAGTTTTTATCCAAAAATAAAAAAGTTAATTTCCAGTGAAAAATTTAACTGTTTTATTGAAAATTTTCGTACTTTTTTTGTTTAAAAGTATTTTTTCACCTTAAAAAACAAATATTTCAATTTCGGTTAAAAATGTATCTTTTTTTGTTTGCAAATTCTACTCTTTTTTTTTAAATTCGTCTTCTCAGTGTAATGATTAATCGTTTTGGGACAAATTTAAACTTTTCTGATAGTTAACTTTTTGTTGAAAATTATTATTTTTTGGTTGAAAACTACTTTTTTACCCTGAAAATTTAACTATTCTACTTTTGATTAAAAATATACCTTTTTGAGGTGAAAATTCAGTTTTGTTGAAAATTTGTCTTCTGGGATTTAAAATGCATCTTTTTTTTAACACTTTTTGTGTTGAAAATTAATTTGTTTACCTGCAAATTTTAGTATTCTACTTTTGGGTAAAAATGTGTATGTTTGGTAGGAAATTAACCTAATTTTGGTTAAAAATGGAAATACTTGGTTAAAACTTGATCTATTTTTTAATAAAGTATATTTTTTTAATGTACAACCTTCTAGTTTTGAAAATTCATCTATTTGGCTAAAGACTGAACTATTTGATTCAAAATTTCTTTTTTTTTTTAAGTAAAAACCAATTTGTTCACCTGAAAATGTACACATTATACTTTTCTTAAATGTATCTTTTTCATTGGGAAATTTATCTTTTTGGTTGTAAATTCGTCTTCTGGGTGTAGTAATTCATCTCTTTCGGGATAAATTTAATATTCTTGGGTTAAAAATTGCATACGTTTGGTTCAAATTTTATCTCTTTCTATGAAAAATTCAACTATTCGGTTAAAATCTAATCTACTTTGTTTAAAGTAAACTTTGTTGATGAAAATTCATCCTTTCATTAAAAATTCACCTCTTTGTTGTAAAATTTCACTATTCTGTTGCAAATTCTTTTTTTGCTTTGTTGGAAAAACGAATTTTTTAAATCGAAATTTGGAAATTCGTATTTTTTTAAAATTAATCTCGTATAGTGCCTTAAATTTTAATTAAATTGAATGAATCATTTTGCATAAATTATCATTTTTAATTAATCATTATCCACTTTAGGGAACTTTCCCCTAGTTTTTCAAAAATTCATTCAGGTGGTTGAAAATGCAATATTTTTACTTGAAATGTTAGGAATGTAAATCAGAAAATTTACGGGGTGAAAAATTCGCTTTGCATTCCGCAAAAGTACCTGCTGAAAAGTACTTTCGACTCTTGAGTTAAAATTTATCGACTTACGGGAACACTTTGCGAGAATAATAAATTCTTAGTTGGACAGTTTCCTGGCAGTACTATATCTTCTACGACAACAAGTTGTGGTATGTCAGTGGGGTCCTTTTTACTCTGTCTGCGGCTAAGCAGTCAATAAAGTAATACGAAAAAACTAACAAGGGCGAAAAAACTCAATTCCTGCACGATTTTATTTATTCTTCAAATAAGGAAGGAAAGTAACGTCAACTGGGGTAATTATGAATCAAAATTGACGGATTTTTAAGATCGTGCTTCGCTAAAAATAAGAAAATTTACTGAGTTTTATTGTTAACATTCAAAATTGAAAATTAAATTTTTTAAAAAGGTTCTTAAGACTAAAAATGCTTTTATGGTTACATTTGAAATAGAAACAGTTTCATTACAAAAAAGTCAAAGCTTTAAGGAAGCAAAAAATGAATCTTTTAATAAAGAATGTTTCTATAAAAAAATTAATTTTCAATAAAGAATGATGAATTTTCTGAAAAAAGAAACTAATTTTCAATAAAAAAGTTAAATTTTTTGTAAAAAATTAGAATTTCAACAGAA
The DNA here is from genome assembly GCF_010883055.1 of Belonocnema kinseyi. NCBI lineage: Eukaryota > Metazoa > Arthropoda > Insecta > Hymenoptera > Cynipidae > Belonocnema > Belonocnema kinseyi. The sequence goes on from NC_046660.1 coordinate 14,904,167, forward strand.
TTTTTTAATTTGCAACAAGTGAATTAATTTTTCTACAAAATAGTTGAATTTTTAAACAAACGATCACATTTTCAAACAAATATGAGTTTTTAATCTAAAAGGATGAACTTTCTATAAAAAAACGAATTTTCAATAAAAAGTACATTTTTGATAAAAAAAGATTAATCTAAACAAAATAGTTGAATTTTCAACAAAAAAATTAATTTTTTAATAAAATAAGAAAATTCCTTTCCGGAAGGTTCAGTTTTTCAACAAAATATTAGAATTTTCAACCACTTAGTTAAATTTTTAAAGAAGCGTTCGCATTAAAAGAAATAAGAATTTTCAACAAAAAAGTTACATTTTCGCTAAAAGGATGAAATAGTTGAATTTACCACAAAATAATTAATTTTTTTACAAAATAGTAGAATTTTTAACCAAAAAGTTGAATTTTTAAACAAAAGATCGCATTTTCAAACAAAAAAGAATACATTTGAAACAAGGACAGTTTCATTTTTAAAAAAAGTCGAATCTTTAAGGCAACAGAAATAAATTTTAAACCAAGAATGTTTCTATATAAAAATATGCATTTTCAATATAAAGGAAGAATGATCTACAAAAAAATACCAATTTTTATAACAAAACACTTAAATTTTCGATAAAAAAACAGTTGCAATTAACAAAAAGTCGATTCTTCAAGCCAAAAAGTATCATTTTTACCAAGAAAGTTTCTCTACACAAATTTGAATTTACAATCTAAAAGGATGAACTTTATATAAAAAAACGAATTTTCAATAAAAAGTCAATTTTCGATAAAAAAGATAAATTTAAACAAAATAGTTAAATTTGTAACTAAAAAATAAATTTTTCAACAACATAGTAAAATTCCTAGCTTGATAGTTAAATTGTTTAAAAAAATAGTAAAATTTTTAACCAATTAGTTAAATTTTTAAACAAACGGTTGCATTAAAAAAAGATCGAACTTAAAACAACAAAAAGAGTTTCATTTAAAAAAAAGACCAAACATCAAGCAAAAAAAAAATCCTAACCAAGAACGTTTGTATAAAAAATATAAACTTTCTATTAGTTGAAATAAAACTATTAGTGGAATTTTTTACTAAAATCTATCAATTCTCAACCAAAAATAAAATATTTTAATATTTGAATTTTCCACAAAATAAAGTTAATGAATTTCCAAAACAAAAATATGTTTTTTTATGAAAAAGATGAATGTAAAGAAAATATTTAAATTTTCAAAAAAATAATTGATTTTTCGACAAAATATTTTTAAAATTTACCAGATATTAGCATTTAAAAATTTTTAATCTTCACGCCAAAAAGATCCATTTGTAAACAAGAACGTTTCTATATAAAAATATCAATTTTCAATCCCAAAGGATGGATTTTCTATAAAGAAACTAATTTTTAACAAAAAAGTTAAATTTTCATTAAAAACAAAATTAATTTCAACAAAATTTTTGAATTAGCATCAAGCCTATTAGTTCTTCTACAAAATAGTAGAATTGTTTACCAAATAGTTGAATTTTTGAACAAACGATCGCATTTTCAAACAAAAAAGGTTCAACTTGACAAAAAAACACTTGCATTGAACAAAAAGTCGAACCTTTAAGCCAAAATGATGAATTTTTTACCGTGAAAGTTTCTATAAAATATATAAATTTTCAATAAAAAATGATGAATTTTCTATCAAAAAACGAATGAAAAAATGTAACTTTCGATTAAAAAAGATAAATAAAAAAAATTGAATTTGCAACAAAAGAATTAATCTTTAAAGATTATTAAGAAAGTTTTTACCAAAAAATATGAATTTTTAATCCAAAAGGATGCTATTTTTATGAAATAATTAATATTTAACAAAACAATTAAATTTTCGATAAAAACGTTGACTTAATAAAAAATCTTGTATCGAAAAGAAAAATGTTCAACCAAAAAGTTAAATTTTCGGCCAAAAATATCAGGTATTACAAAATAGTTTAATTTTTAACAAAATAATTAATTTTTAGCCAAATAGGTGAATTTTTAGCTAAAAACAATCAATTTTTAACCGTAATTGGAAAATTAAAATTGAAGCTCAAAAAAAATTTAATTTTACTTGATGAAAGAAGAATTTTTATCAAAATAGTTACATTTGTATCCAAAAATATGAATTTTCAATCAATGAACTTATTTTTTCTTCAATAAGTTAATCTTCCAAGTAAGTAATTAAATTTTCAATCAAAAAAATTGTTTTTCTACTAAGAAAGACTAATTTAAAAAATACCTGTTTACAAACATTGAATTTTTAACAAAACAGCTTCATTATCAACAAATTACTTACGTTTTTAATCAAGAAGACTAATTTTCTACCAAAAAAGACAAACTTTTCAAGAAATGCATGAAATTTTGAGAAAATAGTTTAATATTCAACCAGAAAAATAAATGTTCAATTAAATAGTAGTGATTTTTTCAACAAGAAATATTCTACCAAAAATAGGATTTTTCAATGCAAAAGGATACATTTTTTATTGAAAAAAACAAATTTCCAAAAAAAAAAGTTCAACTTCAAACAAAATAATTGAATATTCAACCAAAAAATTGAGTTTAAAAAACAACGAATTATCAACCAAAAAGTTGAATTTACAACCAAATAGTTAAATTTTCAAACAAAAGTGACGGCTTAATTGAAAAAAAATTATTTCAACCTTGGACCAAGTTCGAAAATGATTAATTTTTGTTAAAAAAAAAACGATTTTTAATAAAAATGGAATAGTTTAGTTTAGAACTAAAAGATTTAATTTTTAATAAACAAAATTAATTTTTTCCAAAATAGTTTAATCTACAATAAATGAAATAAATTTTTTAAATAATAAATTAATTTTCAACCAATGAGTTGACATTTAGATCAAGAAGACTAAATTTCTACCAAAAAAGACGGAATTCCTAATTGAAAATGTTATTTTTAATCAAAAACTCAGTACTTAACTAAACAGTTAAATCTTTAAACAATAAAAAAATTTTTGGACAACTTTGTAGCAGAGCGCGGGGTTAAGTTGTCTAAGGTAAGGGTAAAGTCGGCTTGATTACGGAGTAAAGTTGGCTTCATTACGGAGTAAAGTCGTCTTGATTACGGAGTAAAGTCGGCTTTGTTACGGGGTAAAGTCGGTTAGTTTGTGGGGTTAGTTCATCTAGGATACGGGGAAAAGTGAGCTAGGACACGGTGTAAATTAGGTAGGGTACGAGGTAAAGTACGTTAGGTTAAGGGGCAAAGTTGGTTGGTTTGAGGGGTATATTCGGCTGAGGTATAGGGTAAAGTCTGCTAGTCTATTGGGTTAAGTCACCTAGGATACGGGGTAAAAACATCTACGATGCGAGGTAAAATCAGGTAGGATACGGGGTAAAGTCTACTACGATACGGGGTAAAGTCGGTTAGGTAACGGGGCAAAGTTGGCTAGTTTAAGGGGTATGTTCGGCTGACGTATGGGGTAATATCGACTACTTTCCGGATAAAGTCGGCTATGAGACGGGGTACAGTCGACCAGGGTACGGAGTGAAATAAGATAGGGCAAGGGTAAATTTGGTCAGGTTGCGGGACAAAGTTGGATAGTTTGAGGGGTATATTTGGCTGGTGGGTGGGGTAATGTCGGCTAGTCTCAGGGGTAACGTCGGCCAGGATACGGGGTAAAATCTACCAGGATACGGTGTAAAATTAGATAGGGTGTGGGGTAAAGTTGTTTAGGTTACGGGGTAAAGTTGGCTAATTTAAGGGATAGAGTCGTCTAGGGTACAGGGTGAATTTCTCTTCGATACGGGGTAAAGTCGGTTAGAATTCCAAGAGTTTTTGTTCATTAAATTTTTTTTGAGTTTGGAGAAGATTTAACGTTCGCCAAGGAAGCCAACTGGAACTTGCATAATCGCATGCCAAGAATAAATCGGTGATGGCTAAAAGAAGATATGATAAATTGGTATCGTCCGTTCGCGCAGGGTCAATTTAAAAGACGTGATTAATTTTTAGTACTTCTTCCTTTTTTTCAATCGTAACACTATTAATTTCGTAAAAATGATCAAGCAACCTAATCGAACAGTTTATGGTAATTTCATTCCACAAGTTGAGTGGTAAGATAATTCACCGAGAATTTTTTTCATACAAGATTCAGTACATATTGTCAATTTAAATTGTTTCTTATTAAGAACCCTGCATTAATTTAAAAAAGTTCTTTTCTGAAATTAAATCTGGATTTAGTGATTCTGAAATTAGTTTTTTCGAGAATTGACGACACACGCTTGATTTGCGATGTTCACTCAGGCGTGACAAAACAGAGAAGGAAATAGTAGAGAGAAAAAATAGTTTTGTGGCTCTGGATTTATGGCCACAGTCGGTCCTAAAACAAAAACTAAATCCACATTTGACTGTAGTTTAATTTTTAACCAAGTACTTGCATTTTCAACTAAAAATTTTTGTCCAGTAATAAAAAAATTAATTTAACTTTTAACCAAGTGGTGGGATCTTCAAACCAGAACATTAATTTTCTACCAAAAGACATGAATTTTTAACAAAATATTTGAATTCTTTAAAAAAATGACATTGAGCTTTACGTGAGGTCCGGTTCCTTTGAGTGATGTACGATATGAATTTTCGACCGAAAAGTTGAATTTTCAACAAATCACAGAAATTTTCAGTTTGAAAAACTAATTTTTGAAGGGAAAAAACAATACTTAAGTAGTCGAAGTTGACTTTAACTAAATGAGTTGAATTTCTAACAAAATAGTTAAATCCTCAACTAATGTGATGAATTTTTGACAAAAAAAATTAATTTTCTACTCAAAAAGCTGAGTTCTCAACAAAATACATCAAATTTAAACTAAACAGCTAAATTTCCAACCCAGAAAATAAGTTTTCCACCAAATAATACCAATTTTCAACAAACTTCATAAATTGTCAATTCATAATTTAAATTTTTTAATTAAAATGATCACTTTTTTGCAGGAATGAAATAGTTAAATTATTAATTAAAGAAACTAATTTATAACGAATAAAAAAGCGATTTTTCAACGAGTTGAATTCGAAGAAAAGCCTAATTTTCAACAAAATAGTTGAATCTTCGATCAAATGAAATTTCGATTCAAAACGAAAACAATTATCTTAAATTTTTAACGAAACATTTGACAAACACACGAATTTTACACGAAAAATATTATCGTAGACTTTATAATTATGAAGAATTATTTTTCAAATTATAAAGAACCAAAATTTAGCCGACATTGTTAAATTTTCAACAATAAAGTTCATTTTTCAACTGAGAAGATTAATTTTTTACAAAAATAGATCTATTTTAAACAAAATTTGTACATAAATTTCCAATCAAGTACGTGAGTTTTTAACTAAAAAAATTCATTTTTAAAAGGATAATTTTATTTTCAGTTTAAAAAATTAACGTTTGACCAGTAATAACAGTAAAAAATCATTTTTGTTGTAATTTTTAATAATGTGAATTATATTGTTCTAATATCTATCAAATCAGATAAATCCTTAACAAAACATTTGAATCATCAACAAAATTGACATTGAGCTGCACGCGAAGACCTGTCTATCTTAGCGATGCACAATACTTTATGCGAAATCAGTATTTTATGAGGCTGTATTGTCATCTGAGAATCGAGCCGTGATGGTATGAGTGATGTACGATATTTAACATCAGAAATCAGTATTTTATGAGACTGCAGGGCCTTCTGAAAAGAGAACCGTGAAGCTTACAGTATAGGTCTAACAATAAACTACGCAACACTTTTGTGAAGGGAGTTCATAACAAGGTTTGAATTATTAAAATTAACAAAAATAATAGCTTCAGCAAATTATTATAGTTTACAGCTCTCTTCTCTTACGGTATTAATATTAGTATAAACAGGAAGGGTCTCAGCCACTACTTCTATCTCAGAGAAGACAGTTATAAACAAAAGTAAATTGTTTAAACAATTTTTTAAAAATAGTAATAATTATTACCTCAATAATTGAAAATTTAACTTTTTAAACATTCGTTTTTTCCGAAAATTAGTTTTTTAAACTAAAAATTTATGTGATTTTTTAAAAATGTGATGAATGTTTGACAAACAAGATTAATTTTCCACTAAAAAAGATGAATTCTGAACGAAATACATAAAATTTTTAACAAATAGTTTAATTTTCAACCTAGAAGAATAATTTTCTTCAAAAAAAAAAAATGAATTTATAACAAATAAATAAATTTTTAACTCATGCATTCAATTTTTGAACCACAAAAGGATCAATTTGTAATCAGAAATAGAATATTTGGATTTTTAACTAAAAAATATCAATATTTAGTTTAAAAAATTTTTAGAAAAATACGTGTATTTTACAAAAAAAAAAATAATATCAGACTTGTCAATTAAGAAGAATTGATTGTCAAAATATTAAGAAAAAAATTAGCTGAAATAGTTACATTTTTAAGCAATTTATTTCATCAAATTTTATAAATCACTTTTTTTGAATCAATTTTGTTGTAATTTTAAGAGAAGTAAATAATTTTGTTTTAATATGGATGAATTATTAAGAAAACAAATAACTTTTCATAAAATAGTGCAATCTTCAAACAAGAAGATTAATTTCATACAAAAGGAGATTAATTTTTAACAGAACATTTGAATCTTCAACCAAAATGACATTGAGCTCGACGTGAGATCCTTTACATCTGAGTGATGTAAGATGTTTTTCTATTGGGAATGTGTATCCTACGGGGGTATAGTGCAATCTGAAAAATAGGCCCCGGTGTTTATAACATGAGGTCATACATCCGAGTGATGTACGATAGTTTATTAGAAATTAGCATTTTATTACACTTTCTATTTCGTTTTTACGGAGGGGCCTCAATGATTGAAATTTAGACGAAAAGTAGAACAAAATATTACAGAATATTGATTTTTAAATTCTATAAAGAACATGAAAAAAATGATTAAATTAGGTGGAACATCCAATTTATTATATTGGCATATGATAAGTGTGTGCACTGAACTTGAAAAGGTGTAAACCGGTGTTACTCTCAGTTCACTCCATAAGTTATCAAGACTCAAGTAGTGTAACATGAGAGATAACATAAAAATCAATCTGATATCAGGAAATTAAAAAAATATTTCAGACCGGTTAATCATTTGACAAGGTATGTAGCATATCTAATTACAAAAGGTTCCACATTAGGGTGGTCTAAAAATAGTCTGAAAATTTATTTCTCGAGTTTTCATGCATACTGCCCGGAAATTCAATTGAATTTGCAAAAAAAATTAGTCAATTTTTTTATTTCTAAAAGAATATATTTCGAGGTGGCGCGAAAGCACTTTCTTTTCTCACATAAAATTTTTCTAGTTAGGGGCCATTCCTAAATTACGTTAACAATTTTGGGAATTCCCCCCCCCCCCTCTTTCCCGAAAGTAAAATGACCGTTAGGTAAACTTTTTTTTACCAAATATAGACAATTTCTAACAGAGCCTAAATTTCTATTAAAAAAGTTGAATTTTCAACAAACAAGATTAATTATGTACCCTAAAAGGCAATCTTTTAGCAAAATACTTCAATTTTGTACTAAATACTGTGAAAGCTCCTCTATTTCAACTGCCTTGTTACGAACACATTTGATAATTTAAAGAATGGATAGGCCCCACTGCTACCGCGACCTTTAGGTTATTTTTGTCAAGCGACGTTCATTGGATGCCTCGGCTTTGTATCGATGCGCGCGCAAGCAAGTGTTTTAACTGCGCATGGACCAAAAAGCGCGGGTCGGTTTGAAATCAATACGTATTTAGCAAATCCAAACCAATGAAGGATTCACGCTCTTCGGGTCTCTTTTTATCTGGTCAGTCACTGACGCGAAGAAGAGCGTACAGGGACCGTGGCACAATGGGAAAAAAATGAGTTTATTGGTTAAAAATAATATACGGCCACAAATATTTACCGATTTAGACCAAAAAAGCAGAAAACATGAAAATTGTTTAAATCGTCTAAATTTCATAGATCAAGATTAGTTAAAGGTAGTCAAGTATTATATAATGAACAAAAACAACATTTTATAAACAAATTATTTGTTGAAACAATTGTTTCATGATTTAACATAATTTTACGTTTTTTAAAGTTATATTGCAAGAAATTTGGATACAAACAATATAATGATGAAGAAATTTCTTCTTAAAATTATTATTATTAATATTTTAAACAAATGTAATTGACAAATGCATTAATCAGCCACTTTTTGATAGAAAAATTCGTTTTTTTTTCAATGCCAGTTATTTCATTGGGGAACTCCGGTGCAATTTCAGCAATACGCATAACTAGTTGATAAATTTTATGATTTTTGAAAACAAATTTAATAAACAAATGCATAAACAAGGCATTTGTCGAAAGAAAAATTCGCTTTCTTCGATGAAAACTTTTTAAATTGGGAACTTGATAATAATTTCACAAAAAATGCATAGTTTATTAATCTATTTGATGATTTTTTTAAAACAATTTTAATAAACAAATGCATTATTGGAGCCTTTGTTTAAGAATTTTTTTTTCGATAGCAGACTTTTCAATTGGGATCTCTATAGTAAATTCAACAACATTCATCATTAGATGACCAATTTTATGATTTTTTAAACGAATTCAACAATAAAATTCAGTATTTCGGCATCTGTCGAAGACAAAATTTTTTTTTCAATCTGAGCGCTTTCAGTTTAAATTATTATGAAATTCCTAATTGTAAAGACTAACATATAAAAAAAAATTCGGTCGACAGATGCCCCAATAATGCATTTTTTTATAAATATTGTTTAGAAAAGTCATGCAATTGATTAATAAATTATGATTTTTTCTGAAATTATTATAAAGTTCCTAGTCAAAATAGTTATCATTGAAAAAAACAATTTTTTTACGATAAATTTCTGAATAATGCATTTTTTTATTAAATATATTTAAGAAAATTATGAGATTAATCAACAAATAATGAATTTTTCTAAAATTATTATAAATTTTCTAATTTAAAAAAATCACATCGACTAAAATAAATTTTTCTACCTAAAAATCCCTAATTATTGCATTTTTTTATTAAATTAGTTTATAATATTAATAAGAATAATATCAAGAAGAAATTTTTTCATAATTATGTTTTTGTTTTTATTAAAAGATAATGCAATATGTCTTTAAAAACTTTAAATTATGGAAAATCGTAAAAAACATTCTTTTAACAAATAATATATTCATCACCATTTTTTGTTTGATTATTACATAATATTAAAAGATCAAAGAGAAAGAATGTCATTTTTTCCATCATTTTTGTTCATTTATAAAAAAAATTGGAAGCCTAATTTAAAAATCATGCTCAAGAGAAAGTCTCTTTTTTCTGAAATTTTCAATTTTTTTTAGTAAAATCGAGGTAATAATCAATTAAATTTATCAAAAATAATTATTTAAACAATTTATTATCAATTAGATTAATATTCTCTAGAATAATTTTAGAAATTTGCAGCTTTTTTCCAAAATTTTCCACATCTGGTCCACTTTTCAATTAGAGTAAGATACTAATTAATTCAGGTTAATAAACTTAATTGCTTAGACAATTAATGACTCATTAATTTTTATTATTAAAATTCGCTTTCAATAATGGTAGAAGGTTGCAGTTTTTTTGTTAAATTATGAATTTTTTATCGACCTTTTAATTCGACCAAAGTATAAATGATTGAAATTTAATAAATAGAATTGTTTAAACAAATTATTATTTTCATAACTTTCTTATTCTATACTAATAAATTTTTAACAATTGTGTTAAAAGTCATCCTTTTTCCTGTAAGTTTTAAATTTTTTTGTTAAAAATACGGCTTTTTTGTTGAAAATTCCACTATTTGGTTAAAAAGGCACCAATTTTTGTCAAATTTTCAACTAATTTATTTAAAATTCGTTTTTTTGTGGTTAACTTCAACTGTTTTGGATTAAAAAAATTTTGTTTGTAGAAATATCAGCTTTCATTGAAATTTCATCTCTTTAGTCGAAAATTGTCTCTTTTTTTGGTTAAAAATTTAATTGGCATTTAAAATTGAACTACTTTATTTAAAAGTCATTTATTTTTTAATTCAACATTTTAGTTGAAAATTGTAATCTTTGGTTAAAAATTTAACGAATTTGTTAAATTCCGTCCTTTTTTTCTTTCAATTCAAGTTTTATTCATCTAAAATTAAAAATTTCTTTGCCTGAAATATAAAATATTTCAATTTTGTTTTGTAGAATTAATTTTTTTTCTTTGAAATGTCAACTTATTGTTTAAAAGTTGATCTACTTTGTTGATAATTAATTTCTTTGATTAAAGATTTATCTTTGCGATTAAAAAATATAAATTTTTTGTTTAAACCCTATCTTTTTGGTTGAAATTAAAAATTTACAATTGGAAATTTGTTTGCAAATTCCTCTTTTTTGGTAGAAATTTAATCTTTTTTGTTATAAATTCTACTATTTGATTTATATTAATCAATTTTGGTGGAAAATATAACTAGTTTGTTAAAAATTAATTCCTCTTTAGGTTAACAGTTAAATTGTTAAACTGAAAATTTAATTATTTGATTGTTAATGGGAAAATAATCTTTTAATTTGTAAATTTAATTCATTTTATTTCAGTTGAAAGTACAAAATTTTTACTGCAAATTTTTAGTTAAAAATTGCATTATTTTATTGAAAATACGTTCCTATTTTTGTTTAATTCAACTGTTATTGCAAATTCAAATATTTTTGGTTGAAAAATGTAACTTTTATATTTAGATAAATCTGTTTTATTTAAAGATTTTACTACTTTCTTTAAAAATTTATTTCTTTTTTTATTTAAAATTAATTTTTTAGCTAGAAATTCGACTGTTGGATTTGTGGTGAAAAATAATCATTTTTAAGTTGAAAATTCAACTACTTATTTGAAAATTCATGTTGTTTCTTGAAAACGGGACTTTTTTGTTAAACCTAATTTTTTAATTAAAAGTTTATGTTTTTAGTTGAAAAATCAAATGAAACTTTCTTTAAAAATTTATTTCTTTTTTTATTGAAAATTATTTTTTTAGCTAGAAATACGAATGCTCGATATGTGATGAAAAATAATAATTTTAAGTTAAAAATTCAACTCTTGGTTAAAACTTAATTTTCTTAACTGTAGATTTAATTATTCCAGTTTTCGTACAATTCTGGGATAAATAATCGTCTTTTTTAATGTTAAATATTTGTTTAAAAATGCATCTATGTTGTTTAAATAAAAAATTATTCGAATTGCTGAAACATTTGATCAGTCAAGCACGTTCCACTAATAGAAACAAACAAAAATTTTTTGTAATAAAATTTGACGGAATTAAAATTTGTATTCACCATAATAAAAAAAAAAACATTTGAAATTTAAATCGAATTGCAAAATTGCAAAAAAATGTTATCGAATGTAAAGATAAAGGGAATAAATATGATAGTATATAAATTAAATATAAGCATATGAATAATTTAGATTGACAGAAAATAAAGAAAATTAAGAAAAAAAAAATTGCTACATGTCCATTTACGAAAAGCAATTAATTCTCTATACAGCGACAAAATAGAAAAATAAAACGTCAATCACAACTTTGCGATTTGTGTAATAGAAAATGCGATATGAATTATGCATTATTTTGCGGCTTCTCGCTCACAGATGTGTCTGAATTTCATTATTTCATACCGTAATTAATTATCTAGGATCATGTTCAACCTGGGATCATATCATTTGAAAATTTTTTTTTCAAATTTGAAATTTTTTTACTTTTTAAAGATAGTTTAATTTTTTAAATAAAAAATTCATTTTCAACAAAAAAGTTGATTTTCAAATAAATATCAGCATTTTCTACCAAAGTTGCTAAATTTTTAACCCAAAAGAAGAAACATTTTACATAATAGTTTAATTTCCTTTTCGAAAATATTTTTTTTACAAAAAACTATCATTTACAAACAAAAAATTCGTAATAAAAAATTTAATAGTTGACTTTCCAAGCAACCAATGAGACAAAAGAGTGCTATAAAAGCATTTATAAAACGTTATGGGCAAAAAGAAGAATTTTGTAGAATTCAATTGAAGTTTCAATACAAAAGTTCACTTTTAGTCAAGAAAAATAACTTTTGTAAAAAAAGGGATAAATTTTGAATTCAAAAAGAGTGATTTTCAAGAAAAAAGTTGAGTTTTTAACTGAAACGATTCATTTTTAAATAAATAGTTAAATTTTTAACAAAGTAATTGAATTTCTGACCAAATAGTTGAATCTTCATCCAAAAATATGAATTTCCACAAAAATATTGTATTCCAATAAACAAAATTCAAAAGATTTCAAACAAAATGTAGTTGAATTTTCAATGAAAGAAATTTAATTTTCAACTAAAAAAGATCGATTTTAGCCAAAAATGGAATAGTTACATTTTCAGTTTAGAAAATTATTTTCTAACAAGAATAATTTTGAACAAAATAATTCAATTTTTAACCTGAAAAATAAATTTTAAACAAAAAAAATGAATCTTAATTAAAAAAATTAATTTTGAACTAAATACTTGAATCTTCTAATAAAAAAGATCAATCTCAATTAGAAATCGTATAGTTACATTTTAAGTTCCAAAAAGTATTTTCTAAAAAAAAATTTTTTTCAGCAATATTCTTATATTTTTAATCAAATAAATATAACTTTTAACTGATAATATCAATTTTCAATCTAAAATAGAAAAGTTTTATTTTTAGTTACAAAAATCATTTTTAAAAAAGGATTTTTTACCAAAATAGTTGAATTTCCAATCAAAGAAATATAATTTCTAATTAAGATATATAAAGATTTTTAACTAAACATGGAATAGTTAAATACCCAGTTAAAAAATTAATTTTTAACCACAAAAAAATTCTCAATCATAAAAATTTTTTTCCAACAAACTAATCACATATTTAATTAAAGAATTTAATTTTTTAACTATAATAGGAAATATGCAATAAAACAATTAATTTTGAACTAAACAATTATATTTTAAATTAAAGAAGATAATAAATAATAGCACAATATAAATTTGTCTCTAAAAATGAAATAGTCATATTTTTAGTTACAAAAATTATCTTCTAATAAAAAAAAGTATTTCTGTACAAAATAATTACATTTTTAATAAAAGAAATTTATTTTTCACTAAAAAATATAAATTTGCTACCAAACACGACATAGTTAAATTTTCCGCTAAAAATTAAATTTTCTACAAGAAAAAAAGGAATTTTAACAAAAAATTAAAATTTTTAACGCACGAAATGAATCTTCGATACAAAATTAATTTTAAATGATTTTTGTATATAGTTACATTTTTAATTACCGAAATATAATTTTTAACTAAAAAAGATAAAGTTAAAAAAAATGAAATAGTGATATTTTTAGTTTTAAAAAGCACTTTCAAAGAAAAAAATGACTTTTTAACTGAATAGTTAAATTTCAAAATAAAAAAGATAAATGTTCAAACAAAAATGGAATATTTATATTGTCGCCTTAAGAAATTCATTTTCAGACAAAAAAACAACCGATTTTTCAATGAAAGATTTTAATATTTAAGCAATTACATTTTTTTTAAATGTATACATTTTTTTACTAAAAAAAGATAAATTTTCAAACGAAAATGGAATTTTTATTTACAAAATTACTTTTTAATTAAAAAAGAACGCATTTCGTATAATAATAAATCTTCAATGAAAAAATAAATTTCAAACAATATAGTTGAATTTTCAACTGAAAAAAATTAATTTTCAATTAAAAAATGTTAAATAGTCGAATATTTTAGAAACCAGTTGAATTTTTAACACAGTAGTTTCACTTTTAACTAAGTTGTTGAATTTGGAATGAAAAATGTGATATTTCAACCAAAAAAGATTTTTAGTTGAAATAAAAAAAGGTCAATTCAACCAAAGAAAATGAATTTTTGATAAACAAAAAAATTACAGAATGAATTCGCAACTGAAAAATGTGAACTTTTAATTAAAAATGGTAAAGCTATATTTACAGTTTAAAAATTAATTTTTAACCAGAAAAAAAAAATAAAAAAAAATAGTTATATCTTCAACCAAAGGAATAAATTGTCTTTTAAAAAGATAAATTCTTAACTATGAAGATTAATATTTTACCAGAAAAGAAAAATTTTCACTGAAATGCAAGAATTTGTAACCGAAAGTTTGAATTTTCAACTAAAAAAGATAAATCTTCAAACAAACACGCATTATCTGAATGTGTATTGAAAAAAATTAATTCTGATTCAAGAGAAAATAATTTTCCAAAAAATAGTTAAATTTTTAAACAAAGAACTGAATCTTCTACTACAAAAATTAATCTTTAATAAAAAAATTCGTTTTAATCTAAATAGTTGAATTTTAAAATAAAATAGATAATATTTCAGACGAAAATATTGTATAGTTGTATTTTCATCTAAGAAAATTAGTTTTCAACTAAACAAATGATTTTTGAAGAAAATAGCTTAATTTTGAATAAATGAAATATCGTTTTCAACTAAAAAATTTCAAACTGAAACGGATTGCTCATATTTTTAGTGAAACAATTATTTTCTAACAGAAAAATTATTTTTTACCAAAATAGTTAATTTTTAATCAAAGATATATACTAAAAAAGGGAAAATTTTTTCCAAAAAAAAGATTTTTTAACAAAATAGTTAAACTCTAACCAAATAAATGATTTTTTCCCTTTTTAAATAAACTTTCAATATAAACATTAATTTTAAACTAAAGAGTTGAATTTTAAAATGAAAAAGATAAATTTTCAAACAAAAATCGAAAAGTCATATTTTTAGTTTAAAAAAATTCTCTTTTAGGCTATAAAAAACAGATATTTCAATAAAATAGTTAAATTTTCAATCAAATAAATTGTTTTAAACAAAATACAAGATTTTTTCATCCAAAAAAGTTAAATTTTCAACAAAAAATAGTCTAGTTATATGTTCAGTCAAAAAAATTATTTTGTAAGGAAACAGTTCAATTTTTAATCAAAGAAATGTTATTTTTAACTAAAAAACGTAAATTTCTAACGAAACACGGAGTAGTTAAATTTCTAGTTAAAAATTAATTTTCAATACAAAAAAGAATTTTTAAGATTATAGTTACATTTGTAGCCAAGGAAACCAATTTTCAACGTACAAAACTGAATCTTTAACAAAAAAAACTTTCAAATTATGTAGTTGAATTTTAAAACGAAAATCATATATTTTTGACCAAAAATGGAATAGCTATATTTTCAGTTGAGAAAAGCATTTTACAACATCAAAAAAAGTGTTTTTTAACAAATTAGTAACATTTTTAATCCAAGAAATATAATTTTCATACGAAAACGTTAAATTGAAAACATAGTTATATTTTTAGATAAAAAAGTTCATTTGAAAAAAAATTATTTTTAATAAAAAAGTTTTATTTTGTACCAACGGAATTAACTTTTAACAAAATACAGTGAAACTCCTCAATAGCTCTCCCTTCTATAGCCCTTCCGAGAATTGATGCCGCGTCGCATGTAGGTGTGACAGGTGCTGCGCGGGAACTGCGAGTGTTACTCAAGCGAGCAGTCAGGCGTGAAGAAACAAAAGCGGGATGGGCTATAATGAGTTAGTTCCCACCCACCGTCAGCCCCAAAATCGGCGTTATAGAAGAGTTTCTCTGTACATAAATTTTACAAAACAGTAGAATTTTCAAACGGAAAATATGAATTATCAACAAAACTGGAATTTCAACCAAAAAGATTAATTTTCTGTGTTGAACAAATTATTAAATTTTAATCAAAATAATAAAATTACATTTTGATTACTTAAGTTTACAAATTAAATTCGCGGGATAAAAATTGCAACAAAAATCTGGGCAGATCACCAAAAAAACAGGAAATTAGGACAGCAATAAAAAATCAGGTCATCCTGATGAATCAGTATCTAATTTAGGCACGAAAAGACACCAAAAGAACGTGTTTGCATTTATATTTGAGGGCATTTTTTTGTCTCGCCTCATAAAATGAATCACCTCAGTGTGACTCGCTTCTTTATGAGATGTTTTCCTGCAATCCTCAATGCGATAATACACCTTAGCGCAAAATGAAGATAACAACTTTCTTCATCAGGAGGACGCTGCTCACTCAATAAATTAATTCTCGTCACAACTGAAGCAACATAAATCCAGAGAGAAAAATCAAGTGCTCGTCTAAACAGAAACAGGTTTCGTTCCTTAAAAAGCGACATTGTATCTTACGGCCAAACAAGTAGCCGTAACGACCTTGCAGACGTTTCGGCGAATAATGAAAAAAAAAAAATAAAAAATTGAGATCGACCCAAGTCTTGAGCCTCGTGCTGTAACTGTACTATTGAGCTGACGAAAACGTACAATCAAAGTTTTACTGGAAGGAGTAATCACAGGGTTGGAATAGTGAGGAATGGACAATAATTCAGGATTGGGAGACTCTAGCAATTTCGGTCTCGTAATCATCGACCTCCCCCCCCCCTCCCCCCACTGCCCCACAGTTGGAGAAAAAGCACATTTTTTGGACAAAAATCGACTGAGTGCAATTCTCAACGGATTTTGATTTTTCTTTTTTATAATTGACCGCAAGGCTTCCAGGTATAATATTTCACTTTGCAATATTCATTTTGACTTAACTTAGATTTTTTATTTGACAAAAAACTTACGACTTTTTGTTGCTAAATTTCTCCATTATACCATTTTTTCAAAGATTTTGAAATTCATTAGAAAAGGTTATAAATGAATGTAAAAACTAATTGCAAATAATTTATTAGTACGTTAGAGTAACAGCAATTTTCGTAATATTGTTATAAACAAATTAATCAACAAAAGTAATTGTTTTGTGATTTGCAATGATTAGCTCATTTTGACCCATAGCTTTTGTATAAAGTATCTCAGATAATGATGTGCGCTTGCAATTAGTTAATAATAGCTAATGACTGCTAATTATTTTAACAATTTTTATAAACAAATGCACATTTTGAAAATTTGTTGATGAAAAGGCTTGATTTTTTACGGAATCAACTTCCAATGTTAAGAGACTTAAGTCTCCTTAACTTAACGCTCCTTGCTATCATATTTTTCATAGTGACCAAAAAATGTGAATTATTTAAACAATTTTTATAAACAAATGCACATTTTTACCATTTTATGATGCAAAATGAGTTTTTGCCGCTAATTATGACTTTTGCAGTTTTTAAAATGAAAATTGTTTCTGGCACATGAAAGACCATTTGATGCTGATAATTAGATGTTCGATTACATTGTTTAAACAATTTATTATTGTTTTTAGCAATTTTCTTATAGAATGGAGTTAGAAAAACGCGGTTTTTTCGAACATTTTCCATTTGATGTTCAATTTTTAATTGGAGAGAAGTGATAGTTCATCAATGTTAACAAGAGTGATTGTTTAAACAATTCTTCATTATTTTCAATAATATTCTCTTAGAAAAATGATACAAAATTTCTGTTCAAATAATTTACTTTTAGTCAAATTTTTAATTAAGATAAGATAAGTTATTAATTAGAGTCAAGAAAATTAATTGTTTAAACAATTTATTATTATTATTAATATCATATTTGAATCATGCTAGAAGGATGCCGATTTTTTTGAAATTGCTGTCTTTTTGTCGAATTTTAAATAGGAGTGAAGTAATAATAAACTCAAGTTAACAAAAATAATTGTGTAAACAATTTGTTATTATTGTTAATAATATTCTGTTTGCTTCATTGGTAGAATGTTGTGGTTTTTTCTGAAATTTTCAACTGTTTGTCTATTCTATTCTAGGGGAAAATTGCTAAAAACAATAAGAAATTCTTTAAAAAAATTTTCGACCAAAAAGATGAATTTAAACAAAAATAATTTTTTTGTTTTTTCCAAGAAAATGAATTGTTGAATGAAGTGTTCAACTTATAACCAAAAAGATAAAAAAAGTTTACCCAAAAAAAGAGGAAGCTTTAACAAAATGCATGAATTCTTTACCGAAAGGATAAATTTTTTACCCAAAAAGACACATTTTCAATGAAAATTATAAATTTTATCCCAAAAACATAATTTTTAAGATAATAGTTCAACTTCTAACAAAAAGGTGAAATTAAATCAAAGAGATTAATTTTCCTAGAAAAAATTCGAATCTTCAACAAAATATTTAAATTTTCAACCAAAAATATTAATTTTTAACGAAAATTATTAATCTTTCCCTCCAAAAATAAATTTTTAACCAAATAGTTGAATTTCTAACCGTAAAGATGAATGTCCAACCTAGAAATTTTTTTTTATCTAGAAGACGAATTGCGAACAAAATGAATAAATTTTCAGTAACACAAATACATTTGTAACGAAAATGATGATTTTTTCAATGAAACAAAATTATTTTTTAACCAGAAAAAGAAGAATTTTCAATAATAAAAAGTTTTTGAAAAACGAAAACAGTTTTAAACACAACATTTTTTCCAAAAAATGAATTTTCCTCAAAATAGTTGAATTTTCAAAAAAATGAATAAATTTTTAACTAAGAATGTTAAAGTTTCACCAAAAAGTACGCATTTTGAATTAAGTATGTACATGAATTTTTAAGAAAGTAGTCGAATATTTAAAATGTATTTTTTAAATCAAACATTAAATAGTCAAGCATTCAGTAAGACAAATGTTTTCAAACAAACAAGACGAATTTTTGAAAAAAAATCTACCATGGATATTAATTTTCAACCCGAAAAATTAAATTTGGACAAAATATACATCAATTTTTAATCAAATAGTTTAATTTTTAACTGTTAAACATCACTTTTCAGTTAAATGTCGGATAATTAAATTTACATTTAAAAAAAGTTAATATTTAGTTAAACAAAGAAGGAGTTTTCAACAAAATATTGCAACCAAGAAGAACAATTTTTTATAAAAAGAACAATAATTTTAACAAATTGCGTGCATGTTCATCTGAAAAAGATAAATTTTCTACTAAAAATAGAACAGTTAAATTTTCAATTGAAAAATTAATTTTTAACCCAAAAAACGAATTTTCCTAAAATATTTAAAAAAAAGTTTGTTAACTTTCTTAAAAGTTTTCCAAATTGTTTTAAAGATTCTGAAAATCTTTTAAAGTTTAAAATTCGATTTAAATCTCTTGAGTTCTTCTCTACATTTTTTAAATTTACTCTTTGTTTTGATTTCTTAATATTACCAAATAAAAATTGTTTTGCTTTAAAATCTAAGAAAAATATTTTATAATCTTTTCAGACTTTC
This sequence comes from Belonocnema kinseyi, assembly GCF_010883055.1. Classification (NCBI taxonomy): domain Eukaryota; kingdom Metazoa; phylum Arthropoda; class Insecta; order Hymenoptera; family Cynipidae; genus Belonocnema; species Belonocnema kinseyi. The sequence continues at coordinate 14,923,427 of NC_046660.1, forward strand.
TCAATATTCTAATATTTAAAAATTATTCAAACTTTTCCTGATTTTTTTTAGTTTTGCGAAATTAAAAAAATTTCCTTCAAATTTTTCAAATTTTTCTTTGACAATTTTAAAAAACTTTTAAAGGTTTTTCAACTCTTCTTAAATGATATCCTAAAATTAATTTTTCAAAATAAAATCTCATTTTAATTTTCTCTAGGAAACTAAAGAAAATATTTGTCATTTTCGTGAAACCTTACGAAATTGAAAAATAAATTTTTTCATATAAATTTATTTTAAAAAAAGAAAAAAAATGTATAATAAATTGCTTTTGAAAAACTTTATATTTTTTTTAAAAGGTCTTAAATTGACTTACCATTAAAATGATTTAAAAATCTGTTTATTGTTTTAACAGCTTTTGAAATTCTTTTAAGGCTTCTAAAGTTTATTTCCGAATTCTTTAAAAGTCAACATTTCTAAAAATATTAATATTCCTAAAATTCTTTTTGAATCTCTTCAATTTTACTAAATATTTCTTGAATTTACGTATTTTTTTATTTTTGAATCGCACAAAATAGAAATATTTTGCTTTAAAATCTTCTAAACTCTTTTCGAAATTTTAGGAAATCGCTTGATATGTTTAAAAACCTTGTTTAATTTTCCATTAAAGTTCATTTTTCAAAATCAAAAATCTTTTACAATTTTTCAACAAATATTAAGAATTCTTTTCTAATTTAATGAAACCTCTTAAACCTTCTAACATTTAAAAATTATTCAAATTTTTTCGGGTTTCGTTTTCATTCTAAAAGTTTAAATAAAATTGGCTTAATATCTGTCAGATTATTGTTTGAAATTTTTTGAAATCTTTAAAAATAATCTCTTATAATTAATTTTACGGAATAGAAAATAATTTGAATTTTTCCGAGGAACCTACCAAAAAATTTTCATTTTTTTTTAAATTTTACGAAATTCTTAAGAAATTTCTATAAGTTTTAATTATTTTTTATTGCCTCAAAACTTCGGAATATCTTTTAAAATTACTTAAATTTTTCTAACAGTATCTAATATAGCAAAATTGGAAAATTTTGCTTTAAAATCTTCAAAATCTTTTTAAAAATTTTAGGAAATCATTCAAAATATCTTTTAATCTTTTTTAGTTTTCTCGTAGAATTCATAAAAAAACAATCATTTTAAATTTTCTCATTAGTCTTAAGATCATTTTTTCTATTCTCGTGACACCTTGCAAAATTCAGTTTACCTGATAATGTTTAAAACCCCAAACAATTAAAAAAAATTGTCGCGAAGTCTTCCATATTTTATTCCACTTTTTATTTTGTTTCGAATTTTTCAAAATGATTTTTTGCCCGGAATTTAATTTTTCTTATCTATTTAAAAATTGAAGAAAGTTTAGAAATTATAGTGCGGTAGCGAAGTGTTAAGAACAGAATTATTTTCCATCAATAAACAATCATTCACAATTTAAATTTTCTCTTCTATCAATAATGTTCAGAAACATTTTAAAGATTAAAGATCTTAAAGCAAAGATTAAAGTTTAAAGATCCTAACAAAACACGAAACCCCACCCCTCTTTTTAATGTTACGTAATATGTGATACTCCCTAACCAGCTTGGAGAGACATATCATCATGATTGGTTATGGGCTACGTTTATTTTCGAAAAAAAAAAAAAACAAGAACAATTATTTCTTTCCTCTCCTCAGCTCTTGAAAGTGAAATTGAAATATTTTCGTGCTATGGTATACTTAAGAAGCTTATTTCAATAACTGCTTCGTGTTTCACGCACTGAAAATGATTACTCAACTTTTATTGTAAAAAAAATGTATTTTCAGGGTTTCGTAGTACCGCGCAGAACTCCTTAAAGTTTCGTTTCTCTATCTACCTATCTGACTTACTTTTTTCCAAGGAGGGAAAGTGCGGAGAAATGATGGGTGGAAAAATAGAAGAAGTGAGGGAAAATTGGGTTGGTGAAGCAGGAGAAGTGAGGGAAATGTTAGGCAGGGAAGTGAGGGGAGAATTTTTAGGGGAAATAAGGTGATGAAAAGTAGGGTATGTAAGGGTAAGTTAAGGGAAGTAGCGGAAGTAAGGAGAAGAGAAGTATAGGAATTGAGGAGAAATATTTGTAGGTGATGTAGAGTGAACAAGAGCGAGAAAGTATGGGGAGTGATGAAAAATGAAAGAGGAGAAGTGAGAGAATTAGAGGGAGGGAAAGCAGGGGAAATTTTGGTAAATAAGGGTAGAGAAGTAAGGAAAGTGAGGGGAAATGAAGGAAGGAAAAGTATAGGGAGGTAGAACAGGTGAAGGGAAATGAGTTGAGTGAAAAATTAGTGGAGGAAAAGTAGGTGAAGTAGGTCAAATGAGAAAAAATCAGAGGTCGTGAAGTAGAGGAAGTGAAAAGAAACGAAGAAAAGTAGGAGAAATGATTATAAATAAGAATAGGTAGGGAGGGGTATGCAATGACCGAGAACGTAAAGTAGTAGAAGGGAATTGTAAAGTTGAGAAGCGAAGAGCTGAAGCTAGAGAAATTAGGTAAAATTATGGAAAGTGAAATAGAGAAGCTAACAGGAAAAAGAGAAGAAAGGTAGTAGGGGCAGCGAGAGAAAATGAAAATTTTGAAGTGGGGGGAGTGAGTAGAAATGTGAGGAGATTATATAGGGAAAGTGTGGGAAAATTTAGAGAGGGAAATTCGAACAAGTTATGGAAAATTATCGGTATGGAAGTAAGGGGAATTATTGGTGTGAATGTAAGGCAAATTAGGAGAAGAAAGGTAAAGGAAATTAGAGGAAATGGATGGAGGGAATGAAAGGAAAAAGATGGAAAATGAGCTGAGTAAGAGGAAGCGAAGGAAAATGTGAAGAGGAGAAATAAGAACTACATTCCCTGAAAATTTGATTGAAAAATCTGAAAAACTGACTGATTGAGCTCAAGTTGAAGTGAAAAACGAATTAAAATTGATTTTTTCAAAAAATTCACTTTCTTAGCTTTAATTAGAAAAATAGAAAAAGCTACAACTGCATCTAGATATATTATTTAAAAATTAAAATTCGAAAACTTTTTTAAAAGCTTTCAGGGGCTTTCCCACTCCCGGCGAAATAAATTGATGTGCTCTTATTCGATCCAGAGCTCAATTTTAAGGACTTAGGTGTTCCCTTTTCGTCTGCTATAGTTGCAGCTTTTCGTAGAAGAAGAGGTCGTCGTTCTCTCCGCCTATTCAATGTTTGCTCTTCTCCTTTGCTCGCCAAGGTCAAGAACATATATGTGCATGTGAACCTCTCCTACATAATGTGAAAACGGAAGTGACGATGATGAAAACGGTACGTTCGAGACGGTGATTCCTTTCCTGCATTGTTAACAAGGGGGCGAAAAAATTCTCAGTCGATTTATGCACAATGAAAACCTAAAATTAATATAATTTCATAAATTTGCATTCAAACTGACTAGCAAAAAGTAAAAGAGGTTTTGATGATCCTTTTGTAGTACAACTTACTCTCTAAAACTGAATTAGTACAAAAACCGCTGCAAAGTATTATGAATGTATTTACTATGGATGTCTTTCTTTATACCCAGTTTATGAGCACTTTCATTCCTCATAAAGGAAGGTTTGTTTCCACAAAAAAAAACTGAAACTGAAACTGAAAATAACTGTCATTTGACAAATTAAATTTTTCTTTAAATTGCATTTTCTACAAAGCACTCTTCAGAAACAAAAATAAAGAACTAAAAAGAAGGGCTTTAATTTAATTAGCCATCCCATTCCACCTTTCATTTCTGTTACTTTTTCAGAATTTGAAATTTTCTCCTTAAAAAGAAAGAACTCAAGAGACCAGTTTGCAATGTGAAAGACTGTATACAAATCTGCATAATACTCGCATCGTATACTTTGCAACATTGCAGGTTTATTACCCGAGAGGTATGCCTTTATTTCCATACGTCAAGCTTCTCAGGTTAATTAAAAATGAGCATCTATACGAGTTTATAATTTCCTATTGATCATAGAACATTGTAGCCTGAGATGTTCGTGTTTGAAATATTCAATTTTTAAATGCTCAAGTATTAAATAATCGAGTTTGAAATGCTCGAGATTGGAATTCTGAAGTTTGAAATTCTTGAATTTAAAATTATGGAGCTTGATATTCTGGATTTTTAAATGCTGCAGTTTAAAATTCTCGAGTTTGAAATGTTTGAGTTTAAAATCATGGAGATTGAAATTCTTTATTTAAAAATGCTGCAATTTAAAATGCTCGGGTTTGAAATGATGTAGATGGAAATTCTTTATTTTAAAATGCAGCAGTTTAAAATTCTCGAGTTTGAAATTCTTAAATTTAAAATGATGGATTTTGATATTCTGAATTTGAAAATGCTGCTGTTTGAAATGCTCAAGTTTGAAATGCTCGGATTTGGAATGATGGAGATTAAAATATTTGATTTCTAGAATGCTTCTGTTTAAAATGCCTAAGTTTGAAATGTTTGAGTTTGACATGATGGAGATTGAAATTCTTGATTTTAAAATGCTGCAGTTTAAAATGCTCAAAGTTTGAAATGTTTGAGTTTGAAATGATGGAGATTGCAATCCTTGATTTTAAAATGGTGCAGTTTAAAACGATGGATATTGAAATTATTGATTTTAAAATGCTGCAGTTTGAAATGCTCGAGTTTGAAATGCTCGACTTTGACATGCTCGACTTTGAAATGATACAGATTGAAATTCTTGATTTTAAAATGTTGCAGTTCAAAATGTTGGAGTTCGAAACGCTCGAGTTTGGAATGATGGAGATTGAAATTTTTTATTTCTAAAATGCTTCAGTTCAAAATGCTCGTGTTTGAAATGCTCTAGTTTGGAATGATAGAGATTGAAATTCTTGATTTCTAAAATGCGTCAGTATAAAATGCTTGAGTTTGAAATCATGGAGATTGAAATTTTTGATTTTCAAAATGCTGCAGTTTGAAATAATAAAGTTTAAAATGCTCGATTTTGAAATTCTGGAGATTGAAATTCTTTATTTTGAAATGCTGCAGCTTAAAATTCTCGAGTTTGAAATTCTTGAATTTAAAATGATGGATTTTGATATTCTGGATTTTAAAATGCTGCTGTTTGAAATGCTCGTGTTTGGAATGATGGAGATTAAAATATTTGATTTCTAAAATCATTTAGTTTAAAATGCCTGAGTTTGAAATGTTTGAGTTTGATATGATGGAGATTTAACTTCTTGATTTTAGAATGCTGCAGTTTGAAATTGTTGATTTCTAAAATGCTTCAGTTCAAAATGCTCAAGTTTGAAATGCTTGAGTTTGGAATGATAGAGATTGAAATTCTTTATTTCTAAAATGCTTTAGTTTAAAATGCTTGAGTTTGAAATAATTGAGATTGAAATTCTTTATTTTAAAATGGTGCAGTTTGAAATGCTCGGATTTGAAATGATGGATATTGAAATTCTTGATTTTAAAATGCTGCATTTTGAAATGCTCGACTTTGAAACGATAAAGATTGAAATTCTTGATTTTAGAATGCCGTAGTTTAAAATGCTGGAGTTTGAAATGCTCGAGTTTGGAATGATGGAGATTGAAATTCTTGATTTCTAAAATGCTTCAGTTCAAAATGCTCGAGTTTGAAATGCTCGAGTTTGGAATGATAGAGATTGAAATTCTTGATTTCTAAAATGCTTCAGTTTAAAATGCTTAAGTTTGAAATGATTGAGTTTGAAATGATTGAGTCTGACATGGTGGAGATTGAAATTCTTGTTTTTAAAATGGTGCAGTTTGAAATGCTCGAATTTGGAATGATAGAGATTGAAATTCTTGACTCCTAAAATGCTTCAGTTTAAAATGCTTGAGTTTGAAATGTTTGAGGTTGACATGACGGAGATTGAAATTCTTGATTTTAAAATGCTGCAGTTTAAAAGTTTCGAGTTTGAAATGTACGAGTTTGAAATGATGGAGATTGAAATCCTTGATTTTAAAATGGTGCGGTTAGAAATGATCGAAATTGGAATGATAGAGATTGAAATTCTTGATTTCTGAAATGCTTCAGTTTAAAATGCTTGAGTTTGAAATGTTTGAGTTTGAAATCATGGAGATTGAAATTTTTGATTTTAAAATGCTGGAGTTTGAAATGCTCGATTTTGGAATGATGGAGATTGAAATTCTTGATTTCTAAAATGGTTCAGTTTAAAATACTTGAGTTTAAAATGATTGAGTTTGACGTGATGGAGATTGAAATTCTTGTTTTTAAAATTCTGCAGTTTAAAATGCTCGAGTTTGAAATGATGGAGATTGAAATTCTTGATTTTAAAATGCTGCAGTTTGAAATAATAAAGTTTGAAATGATGGAGATTGAAATTATTTATTTTAAAATGCTGCATCTTTAAATTCTCGAGTTTGAAATTCTTGAATTTAATATGATGGATTTTGATATTCTGGATTTTAAAATGCTGCTGTTTCAAATGCTCGGGTTTGGAATGATAGAGATTAAAATATTTGATTTCTAAAATGATTCAGTTTAAATTGCCTGAGTTTGAAATGTTTGAGTTTGATATGATGGAGATTGACATTATGGAGATTGAAATTCTTGTTTTTAAAATGCTTCAGTTTAAAATTCTTGAGTTTGAAATGTTTAAGTTTGAAATGATGGAGATTGAAATTCTTGATTTGTTTGAGTTTGAAATCATGGAGATTGAAATTTTTGATTTTAAAATACAAAAGTTTAAAATGCTCGAGTTTGAAATGATGGAGATTCAAATTCTTGATTTCTAAAATGATTCAGTTCAAAATGCTCGAGTTTAAAATGCTCGAGTATGGAATGATAGAGATTGAAATTCTTGATTCCTAAAATGCTGCAGTTCAAAATGTTGGAGTTCGAAATGCTCGAGTTTGGAATGATGGAGATTGAAATTTTTGATTTCTAAAATGCTTCAGCTCAAAATGCTCGAGTTTGAAATGCTCGAGTTTGGAATGATAGTGATTGAAATTCTTGATTTCTAAAATGCTTCAGTTTAAAATGCTTGAGTTTGAAATGTTTGAGTTTGAAATCATGAAGATTGAAATTTTCGGCTTTAAAATGCTGCAGTTTGAAATACAAAAGTTTAAAACGCTCAAATTTGAAATGATGGAGATTGAAATTCTTGATTTCTTAAATGATTCAGTTCAAAATGCTCGAGTTTGGAATGATAGAGATTGAAATTCTTGATTTCTAAAATGCTTCAATTTAAAATGCTTGAGTTTGAAATGATTGAGTTTGACATGATGGAGATTGAAATTCTCTATTTTAAAATGCTGCAGTTTAAAATTCTCGAGTTTGAAATTCTTGAATTTGAAATGATGGATTTAGATATTCTGGATTTTAAAATACTGCTGTTTGAAATGCTCAAGTTTGAAATGCTCGAGTTTGAAATGATGGAGATTGAAATCCTTGATTTTAAAATGCTACAGTTGGAAATGCTCGAGTTTGAAATGATGGATAATGAAATTCTTGATTTTAAAATGCTGCAGTTTGAAATGCTGCAGTTTGAAATGCTGCAGTGTGGAAACTTCCATTTTGAAATTCTGGAGTTTAAAATTTTTCAGCTTGAAATGCTTCAGTTTCAATTTGTCGAGTTTAAAATGCTCGATTTTAAAATGTTGCAGTTTCAAATGTTTGACTTTGAAATGTTTCAGTTTAAAATGCTCCAGTTTAAAATCATGCGTTTTGAAAAGTTCCAGTTTGAAATTCTAGAGCTTAGAATTCTCGAGTTTAAAATTCTGTACTTTGAAATGCTTTATGCTGGGGTTTGAAATTCTTTAATTGAAACTTTTAAGTTTTAATGGTTGAGTTTGAAATACTTCAGGTTGAAACTCTTCAGTTGTAATGCTTGAGCTTGAAATTCTCGAGTTTGAAATACTGTACTTTGAAAGGTTCCAGTTTTAAATTCTGGTGTTTGAAATTTTGGAGTTTGAAATTCTCAAGCCTAAAATGCTCTATTTTGAAATGCTTCATGCCGGAGACTGAAATTCCTTAGATTAAAAATCTTTAGTTGTAATGCTTGATTTTGAAATGCTGTAGTTTGAAGGGTTCCAGTTAGACATTCTGGAGTTTAAAATTTTGGATTTTGAAATGCTGGAGCTTGAAATTCTCGATTTTAAAATGCTCTATTTTGAAATGCTTTATGCTGGAGTTTAAAATTCTTTGGATTGAAACTCTCTTGTTGTATTGCTTGTGTTTCAAATGATCAAGATTAAAATTCTTTAGGCTGAAACTTACGAAATGAAATGCTGGAGTTTAATATGCTGCATTTTGAAATGCTCGGTAACTTGTGACGTTATGAAGTTTTTGTAGCAATAATATGACGTAACATCACGTAATTTATGAGGACTAAACCGATAATTTTGCTTTCTTCAATAAAATTCTAGAAACATGCGTTGGGGGGGGGGGGGCAGTCAAAGTTATTTTACACGTATATTAAATTAAGTTTTTAGAATTTAGAGAAATTTTTTTTCTAAAAGTACAGAGGGTGACGTTTCTAGTACATTTCCAGATGGAGAAATTTTTGGTAGAAAATTAATCTCCTTGTTTAAAAATGTATGTTTTTAGTTGAAAATTCAAGTTTCTGGTTAAGAATTCTTGAATTTTATTACAAATTCGTCTATTCTGGTAGTAAATTAATCCTTTTTTTTAAATTCAACTTTTTGATTCAAAATTTTTGAATTTTGTTAAAAATTCGTCTTTTTGGTAGGAAATTAATATTTTTGTTTAAAAATGCTTCTTTTTTAGTTGAAATTTCAACTTTTTCGTTCGGAATTCTTGAATTTAGTAAAAAATTCGTCTTTTTGGTCCTAAATTAATATTTTTTATTGATTTTTTGGTAGTACTAAATTAATCCAGTTTTTGAGTTTTTTTTTAGAATATTATGAAATTTTTTCTTTTGAAAAGTAATAATTTTGTTTGAAAGATCATCTTTTTTAGTTGAAAATTCAACTTTTTGGTTGTCAGTTCATGCATTTTGTTAAAAAATTGTATTTTTTGGTGTAAATTAATCTTTTTATTAAATTAATTGTTCAAATCTTAAATTAATTTGAATTAAACTTTGAACATTAAAATAAACAATAAATAATTAAAACTTGAAAAAAAACAAAAAAATTAAACATTAATTAATTAAATATTAAACCTTACATTAATTTTTAAATAACATAAAACAAATATAATTTTTAAATTAATCGATATTAATCGTTTTTAGTTGAAAATTAAACTTTTTTGTTAAGAATTCTTGAATTTTCTTGAAAATTCTTCTTTTTGGTAGTAAATTAATCTTTTTGTTCAACTATGCATATTTTTTAGTCAAACATTAAACTTTTTGGTACAAAATTCTTGAGTTTCGCTCAAAATTCATCTTTTTGGGAGAAAATCATTTTTTTTTTTTAAAATCCATGTATTTTAGTTGAAAACTCAAGTTTTTGGTTCAGAACTCTTGAATTTTGGTAAAAATTCTTTTTTCGGGAGAAAATTAGTCTTTTTTTTCAATTCATATTTTTTAGCTGACAATTCAACTTTTTGGTGGAGAAATATTGAATTTTATGAAAAATTCGTCTTTTTTGCTAGGAAACTAATCTTTTTTATTGATTTTTTGGTGATACTAAATTATTTTCTTTGTTTAAAAATGCATCTTTAATAGTTGAAAATTCAACTTTTTGGTTGAGAACTATTGAATTTTATAAAAAATTCGTCTTTTTGGTAGTAAATTAATCTTTTTGTTTAAAAATGCATATTTTCAGTTAAAAATTGAATATCTAGGTTTTAAAATTGAACTACTTTCTTCAAAACTAAAAAAGATTTTTCTATTCTTTTTTTCCTAAAAATTGAACGTTTTCGTTGAGAATTTTTTAATTATATTAAAAATTCGTCTTTTTTGGTAGGAAATTAATCATTTTGTTTAAAAATTTGTATTTTTTATTTGAAAATTTCACATTTTGGTTGTCAATTGATCTACTTTATTGAAAATTCGTCTTTTTAAAGAAAATTAATCTTTTTGTTTCCAAATTCATCTTTCTTAATTGAAGATTAAAATTTTTTGTTCAGAATTCTTGAATTTTGTTTAAAATTCGCCTTTTTTAGAAGTAAATTAATCTTTTTGTTTGAAAATTATTATTTTTTTAGTTGAAAATTCAACTTTTTGGTTGAGAATTCTTTGATTTTATGAAAAATATTGAAAAAGGACACACTGTCCGGGTGGGGTGTTAACACAGAAAATTTTTAATCATGTGGTGTTTTTGTATTTTGCAAGTAAACCATCTAATAAAAATACTCTTTCCTCTATTCCCCTATTTTCCCCTTTTTTCAAGAATTTTTTTCCCCATATTTTTAGAAACTTCTTTTTCTTGTTTTTTTCAGCCAAATGCAAATTAAATTGTAATAACCCAATGAGAAAATCCAACTATTCTTTGAAAGTTAATTTTAATTTTTCTGTTGCTTTCCCCTTAAGCTACTAAAGATATTGAAAGAAGAATTCTTTTTCAATCTAGTCGGAAAAGACGTTAAATAATTCTATGATTCTCTGATGGTGATAAAGATTTCCTGAAAAATTTGAATACGTATTATTTGACTAAATAATGCGTGTATTTACGAAAAAAAGGTTCTTCATTCGATGTCTCTAGTAGCTTAAGGGACAAACGCCTGACTGGCAATCTGAAGTTCTGTGGTTCGATTCCCAGCGGAGCGAAGAAGATATTGTTTTAAAACAAAATTTAATTTAAAAGAAGTTCATTCTTTTTAAATGGAAAATGTTTTTTTTTTTTTTGGTTGTGAGTGTAGATATAATTCCCCAATCCGTGGAAAATAAATTAAAAAATTTAATTTTGTCTAAGAAAAGATCTACTCACTTCGATTCCCAGTGAAGCGAAGTGAGTAGATCTTTTTTTGAAAAAAAATAATAATTATAACGTTATTCTGTTTTTTTAATTCTTTTTTTTACACAAATTTGTTCACTTAAAATTTAGATACTTCAATTATGGTTAAAATGGATAATTTTTGTTGTTGAAAATTCAACAATTTAAGTAAAATAAAATTATTTTCCTGAAAATTAAATTTTTTTCAACAAATCATATTTTTTCGGTAACAAATTTAACTTCTTTTTAACCAGTCATCTGATTGGATGAAAAATTCCTCCATTGAATTCAAAATTAATGTATGTCTAATCTTTATATTATTTTTCTTATTTCAGGTGAGTACCTTCATATTGAGATCACATTTAAAAATTGCAAATGCGTTGCTTATTTCGATCGTAAGTAACAATTTTCATTTATTTTATGTCTCTTTATCTTGTTTTTTTCTGAATTTTTAAAATTCACAAAAAAATAAATCAATGTTTTTTGTTTTTGAAAAAAGAAGATATTTGAAGATGGCGAAAATTCCTCAAGGAATTCCCATAAGAAAAAGACAGGTTTTTGTAAATCTTTCTTCAGAATCGTCAATATTAGCTTAATCGAGTTAGAACCTGACATTTTTTAATAAAAATTAGCCATAAAATATGAATAAAATCATAATTTTTAAATATCATCCCCATAAGTCTGTATTGGCGCTAATTATGTTTTTTTTACGTTTTTTTAAAATGCAAACTTTTGGCCAATTTTAAATTAGACAGAGGTAATAAATTTCTTTAATGTCCATAAAAATAATCGTTTCGAACAATTCATTATTATTATTATTATTATTATTATTATTATCTTTTAATACAGCTAGAAATTCCAATTTTTTATGGAATTTTTAACTTTTTTTCACTTATCACTTGAAGTGAGTTAATATTTAATTTAGCATATCAAAAATAATTGTTTAAACAAATTATTATTATTATTAACGGCTATCTCATTCTATACTAATAATAGATAGTTGCGGTATTTTTCTGAATTATTTTTTTTTCCATTTTTCAATTAGAGTAAAGTAATAATTAATTCAAGTTAAAAAAAGACTTGTTTAAACAATTTATTATTATTGTGAGTACTATTACCTTTGCCTAATGTCAGAAAGTTGCGGTATTTTGTTGTTAAAATTTTAAACTATTTATCTATTTTCCATTTAGAGAGACGTAATCATTTTTTAAGTTGAGTAAAATTAGTTGTTTAAATAAATTATTATTATCAATAATTATGTTCATCTATATCAATTCCAGATAGTTGCGGTTTTTTCTAAAATTTTTGTCCACTTTTCACTTAGTGAGTTAATAATTAATGGAAGTCAAGAAAAATAGTTTTTTCAACAATTTATTATTGTTTATAACTATCTTCTTTCAGAGAAGTACCACAAAGTTTTGGTTTTTCATTAGATTTTTAACTTTGTTTTGCTTTTTTAGTTGTGAGCAAATAATAAAGAAACATTATAGAAAAAAATATTTTAAACAATCTCTTTATTTTGTAAGAATATATTTTACAGACCTAGTCCTGACAAACACTACTAATTATTTTTCATTGAGGTTCAATTATTATTTATTTATAACTAAAAAGTCAAAGCAAAACTAAAGAGGGGGTAAAAGTGGGTAAAAAGTTCAACATTTCAACAAAATTCCGCAACTATATAACATTAATGAACTTTTATGTTTATTTAAATTATTATTTTTTAATCCATAAATGCTCAAAATTCCTATTTATTTACTGCAGGCTTCCTCTATTCCCGTTTTTTTTCCGCTTAATCAAAAACTGAATATTAATGGAACTCAATAAGATAATGCAACTATTTTTTGTTTGAATTTGATTCTTTTTTGTTTAAAAGTCTATTATATTTTTTCTTGAGAAATAATTTTATTAGGTTAAAAATTTTAATATTTTGTTGGAAATTCAACAGGTTGTTCGTTGTACTTTTTTCTTTTAGCATACAAATTTTTCTATTTTGAAAATTTTTGTTTACGGTTGGAAAATGTATCTATATTGGCAGAAATTACATCATATTATGTTAAAAATTTGTTGTGTGAAATTAATCTTTTTGTTTTTAAAATTCAACAGTTTTAATTGCATTTTTTGCTTGCAAAACTTATCTTTTTGACTATAAAATTCAGCTTTTTTGGTTAGAAATCACTTACTTTGTCACAAAGTAATTTTTGTTGTTGAAGTTTTCTCATTGAAGTTGAGAATTCACTTTTTTCAGAAATTTTATCCTTGATACTTAAAAACACCATTGTTCGGTCGACCATTGTTTTTTTTAAGTTAAAAATTAATTCTCTTTTCTGAAAATTAGACTATTTTCTTGAAAATTCATATCTTTCATTGAAAATGGAAATATATATTTGAAATTTATGTATTTGGTTAAAAATTTGTCTGTTTTTCGTAAAAAATTAATTCTATTAATAGAAAAATCATCCATTTCAATAAAATTTCAACATTTTGGTTTTTCTTTTCGAGACTGAAAAATACTTTTTTCTTAAAATTTGACTGTTTTATTAAAAGTTAATTTTTTTGGAGTAAAAATTCATCTGTTATTCAAAAAATTTCTTTAAAGTAAAGCACGAGTTTATTGTTTTTAAAAAATATTGAATAAATTTAAGCACAAAATTTTTTAATAGAAATAAAGGCATTTTTGGATCCAAGAAATTTTCAAGTATATAGATCGATTGGAACTCTTGCATTCAGAAAAATGTTTGAATCAAAGAATTTTTTTACCCTTTATCAAAGATAGAATTTGTTTAATTCAAATAATTTTTTTCACCTTAACAATTGTGCATTTAAATAAAATAATTTTTTTAAATAAAGCAAACATTTTTTTGAATTAATCAAATTTTTGTTTAACCCTATGTCAAAGAAAGAATTCATTTGATTCAAACAATCATTTTTCTGAATGTTCCCATACTTATTTCTTCTGAGTAGAAAATAATTTTTAACTTTATTCACACAAAGCTAAATTCTTCTTTTCTCTTTAATTAACACAATTAATTGCTAATTTATTTGCACAACAATGTCTCAAACGAGCCGTTAAGGAAAATCACCTGCTCTAATTATTTTAACGATATTAATTCTGAACTAAACGCTAATCAGAGCAAATAAATTCTGATTTTTGCGAGCAGGATGCTCGAATAGATATGTGTCTTTCATTAATTAAAATAAGAATTTTTATTTTTTCTTCTTCATCAATTAATTACTTAACTCCTTTAAAGTCAGGCGAAACAATTAATGTATATAATAAAGGAATTTTCGGAGTCGCTGAATCCGAATATTTTTATTAATACATTTTCGCCATGTTGAATCCGCCATTTTGAATTTTTAAATCCAGCATCAGATTCAAAATCAGCGACCCCGAAAAATCTAATTATCATGAATTGTATCAAGGTTCAAACATTTTTGATCATTAGTGTCCGCCACATTGGATCATTCATTTTTAATTTAAAAGAGAAAAATATCATTTTTTAAATCAGCGACTCCTAAAACCTGTTTATCAACAATTTTATCAAGGTCCACACATTTTTAATAATTTACCTACGCCATTTAGAATCTGTCTTTTCAAATTTTGAAAATTCAAAATCAGATTTGAAATCAGCGACCCTGAAAAACATAATTATCATCAATTTCATCATGATTCGAACATTTTTATTAATTCTCTCCGCCATATTGGATCCATCATTCTAACTTTTAAAAATAAATCATCAGATTCGACACAAGCGACTCCATAAATCTAAGTATCACCAATTTCATTTAGGTCCAAACATTTTTAATCATTCATATCCGCCATATTGGATCCGCCATTTTGGTGTTTAAAAAACAGCCTCAGGTTCGAAATCAGTAACCCCAAAAACCTAACTATCACTAATTTTATAAAGGTCTGAACATTTTAAATAATCTGTGTCTGCCATATTGGGTCATTCATTTTGAATTAAAAAATTAAAATATCACTTTCGAATTCAGCGACTTCTAAAACCTGTTTATCAGCGATTTTATCAAGGTTCACACATTTTTAATAATTTTCCTCCGCCGTATTGGATCCGTCATTTCAAATTTTGAAAATCAAACATCAGATTTGAAATCAGCGACCCCGAAAAACCTAATTATTATCAATTTAATCAAGGTTTAAACAGTTTTAATAATTCGGCCCGCCATATTGGATCATTCATTTTAAATTTTGGAAATAAAAATATCATTTTCGAAATCAGCGACTCCTCAAACCTGTTTATCACAAAGTTTATCAAGGCCCAAACATTTTCAATAATTTACTTCCGCCATATTGGATACGTCTTTTCAAAAGCTGAAAATCCAACATCAGATTTGAAATCAGCGATCCCGATAAACCTAAGCATCACCAATTTTAACAAGATCCAAAAATTTGAAATAATTTTTGTCCGCCATGTTGGATTCGCCATATAGGATCCGCAATAATTTTAAATTAAATGCTATTTCGCTGCGAAATTTTTTAATCCAAATTTTTATATAGCGATTAGTTATTAATTTTTTTGCAATTGTGTTTATAAATTAAAACTTCAAAATGAAACAATAAAAATTTTAACATTTAATGTTTTTATTTCAAACATTGTCCTATTTCAAACAATATAATTTTAATTGTTTAGCTTTGAATATTTAATTTATGATTTCTCTTTGCAAAAAACAGTCAAATTTTGATAAATATAAAAAATGGATCTTTTTTTGTAATTGAAAACTTTCAAATTCAATGAGTTCAAAATAGAATATTTCAGATTAAAACAATATTAGAAAGCGATTTAAAATTGAAAAAGGGTTCAATTATGAATATATTACTTTAAAATTATTTAGAAATTAAAAATAGATTATAAAATTTTAATCAAACATTTACATTTGTTAAACTGGTAATGCTTTTGAATTGTAAGATCACATAATCTTTTATGAAGCTTGTTTTATTTCAAGTCCTTGGATACATTTTTTGTCAAAAAATGTGACAACATTCCTGGTCCCAAAGTATGTCCTTTGTGAAATACCATAAAACATCTTAAAATATTTAATATCTTTTAAAATTTAAAGGGAATTGGGGGGAGTGATATGAAATTATATGAGGAAAGTAGGGGGAGTGAGAGAAAGTGAGGAAAGGAGAAATAAAAGTAAATCAGAAGAAGGGAAATCAGGGTGGGGGAGTAGGGAAAGTGAAGGGAAATTAGGGGAGAGGAAGTAGGCTAAGTGAATTAAAGTAGAGGAAGAAGGACAAGTGAGGGATATGGAAATAAGGCGAATATCCGAAAATGAGGGGAGGTGAATTAAGGGAAGTGAGATAAGGGGACTCAGGAAAAGTTGGGGGAAATTAATGAAGGGAAAGTAACTGTTGGGGGAGTTGGTTAAGTGAAGGGAAATTAGTGGAAAGAGAGTAGGGTAAGTGAGTGAAAATTAGAGTAGAGGAAGTAGGCATATTGAAGGAAAGAAAAATAAGTGAAATAAAAAAATAAGGGAAGTTAAAGTAAGGAAGGTGAGGGAAGGGGATACAAGAGATATAGAATTTGAGGAGAGGGGATTCAGAAGAAGTTAGGGAAAATTATGGGATCAAGGGGGGAGGTGGAGAAGAGAAATTAGGAGAGAGGAAGTACGGTAAATGAGTTAAAAATAGAGTAAAGGAAAAAGGAAAAGGGAGGGAAAGTAAAATAAAAGAAATAAGAGAAAATGAGGGGAGGTGACGCAAGGGAAGTGTGGGGAGGGGATTCGAGAGAAGTTAGGAGAATTATCGGGCGGAGTTTGAAAAGTGAAGCGAAATTGGGAAGGAGTAGGGTTTGAGTAAGTATGTTAGAATTAGAGTAGAGGAAATCGGAAATGTGTGGGGAACATAAATAAGGGAAATAAGAGGAAATAAGGGGAGGTGACGTATCGGAAGTGAGAAGAGGAAATTCAGTAGAAGCGTAAATTAGGTGTGCGAAACTAGGAAATAAGAACGGAAATTATAGAAAGGAAAGTAGGGGAAGTAGCAAATATGAAGAGAAATGAAGGAGTATGGGAAAAGATGGGAAATAGAAGAAATCATGGTGACGGATGGTAGTGAAAGGAACTGATAGAAGGGCTAATAGGGTAGTGTAGGTAAGTAGGGGATCGAAAATAAGTTCTGAGAAAGAAAAGTAGTAAAAGGAGAGCAAAAGGTGGAGAAGGAAGAAAAGGGGAAAAAAGCGGAGGAAGAAGTTGGGAAGGGAGCAAAAGCGAAGGAGGCAAAATTATGGAAGGGTAAGGTTGGAAAAACGGTATAAATATATAAAAATCCATGAACCGGCGATACAGTTGGCTCTTTCGTAAATAATTTTTTTTCAATGTATTATAGTATTTTTATTTTATTTTATATTTTTTTTATTTATTTATTTCAATTAACTACGTAGCCTGACAAGTATTGGCTCCGATGAATGTAAATAACTCTATTTATTCAATAATTATATAATAATTATAATAAGTTTTAAAAATAGATGGTACAAGTGGAGGGTTAGTTTGTTTAAACAATTGAAAAACGTCTCCAAGAAATGGTCTAAAAATATTACGATTGCGGAACTACATTAAATTATTTATAAACATTTTGATGAAAGTAGGTATTTTATCATGCGGTTTGCTTGAGAACTACTGTTGTCCGTTACTTGCACGAGAAGACACCTTACCAGGACGCGGAGCCAATTACGGACCTATACGCTCAACCGGGTACGAAGATTAAACGAACCGTGTTTGAGGCACGTGGTATACGCGGTTGGTACAACTCCTGAATTTCAAAACACGTCCTCTTTATTTAATGCAATTGAATCGATGCACCGTACCATTTCAAACCCGTACCGGAACTGTACCGCCCTAATGAAGAAACTGTACAATTGCATTTTTTTCTAAACTAAAAAAAATTGTTTTTTTATTTATTCAGCCTGAAGCAATGTTTTAATTAAAATCTAAGAGCTCTCTGCTTTCCTTCCTTAACTTCTTCCTCTTCCACTTTCCTCCTCTCTTCGTTCCAACTTCTTTCTCCTCTACTTTGCCCTCCTCCCTCTCCACCTTTATGCATCTTCTCCCTCCTATTTTCCCTCTCCTCCTTTCCCCAACTTCTTGCTCTTCTAATTTCTCTTCTTCTCCAGTTTGCAACTTCTTCCTACTCTAATTTTCCTTCTCCTTACCTCAACTCATTTCTCCTCTAATGTACCCTCTCCTTCTATTCGTAACTTCCTTTTCTGCTACTTTTTCCTCTTCCTCATTCCTCTTCCTCATTCCTCAACTCCTTTCTCCTCTACTTTTGCCTCTTCCTCTGTTCGAAACTTCTTTCTCCTCTACTTTCCCTTCTCCTTTATTCCCGAACTTCTTTCACCCATACTTTCCCCTTCCCTCCCTCTACTTCCTTGTCAAACTTCTTTCTTCTCTGCTCTTTCCTCTTGTCACTTATAAATCTGACATTCCATATTCCCTACTTCTTAAAATCACTTTTCCTGTTTCCCCACCACTCATTTCCCTTAACTAAACCTCCCATAATTTACCCTAGTTTCCAACCCTAATTTCTCCTAACTGGCCCTTAATTCCGTTCTCCTTATTTCTTCCGGTTTCCCAAGAATATCTCTATTTCGCCTTTTCCCATTACCCCACTAATTCTCTAAGTTCTTATAACTTCCTCTTGATTCCCCTCCCTTCAGAGTCTCCACATTTCATCCCCTAATTTCCCTTCCCCTCATTTCCTATCTCCTGACTTTCTCTATCTTCTACGTTCCCATAAATTTTTCTCTCTGCTTGAACTCACCTTATTTTTGCTCACTTCTCCACTGAGCCTTCCCCTTCCCCTACCTGCCCACTTCGCATTTCCCCTACTTCACCTCAACTCATTTTTCCTATTACCCTTCTCCTCATTTCTCCTCACTTTCTCTGCTTTCCTCCTCTAATTTTCTCACATTTTCCCCTAAATTTTAGGATAAAACAAACTAAAGTTTTTGTAAAGTTTGAAAGATTTTTAAAAATCTTTATCTACTTCCGTTGAAAGACGCAAATCTGGCATAAAATTCTTTAAAAATATTTAATCTTATCTAAAATCCAATGACTTTTTATTAAAGTTTTGGATCTTTGATATAAAATGCCGACAAAACGTGAAATTGTATGCAATTGGTAAATCTGCATTGAATTTTAATGATTTTTGAAAAATTAAATCCTTGATGAAAAATAAATGACGAATCTTCTTCCAAACATTTTTAAAAGATTTGAAGTATTTTAGGATATTTCAGAAGATTCTTAGGAATTTTTAAGCGAATAAAAAAAAATTACTGAAAACTCATTTTTTTAATAATTACATTTTCAACTGCAAATTTAACTGTTTTATTTTTCGTGAAAATTTTTCGTTCTTCGCTGAAATTTCATGTATTATTTGGAAATTTTTTTTTGTTTGTAAAAAAAATAAAAATTTTATAAAAAAAAATTAAAATGCAAATAATTTGATGAGAGTTGTAAATATTAGTTGAAATTTTATTTATTCTTCTCATTAATGAATAGTTTTATAAACTAAAATTAAAATATTTTATTTTCATAAAACATACATCTTTTTTAGTTCAAAATTTACGATTTTTGGTTAAAAATTAAAGTATTTAGTTGAAAAGTCATGCATTTTCTTAAAAGGTCATCTTTTTTGTTAAAAAGTTTATCTTTTTGCTTAAAAATAATCTTCTTGTTTGCAGATGTAACTATTTTGTTAAAAATCCCTTCTTCTTTGTAAGAAATTTATTTTATAACTAAGAATGCAAATATTACATTTCTGTTTATAAATCCATAGTAATTTTACACAATCCGGAGTAACCTTAAGTAATACGAGTAATTTTTTATGTAAAGTTTAATCAGGGTAATTCTTTTAATCCGGGGTAATCCAATATCATCCGGAGTCATTAAATATACTCTGGCCTTATTTAATATAATCCTGAGTATTCCATTTTAATCTAAAGTAATCTAATATAATCCGGAGTAATCCAATATAATGTAATGTATACAAAATTACTCTTCTTGTTTAAGAACTCAATTTTCTTTTTCAAAAATTGAACTAATTAACTAAAACCTATATATCTTGTTGACAATTTAAGAAATTTCTTGAAAAATAATCTTTTTTTATTTAGAATTCGGGTGAGTCTAGTTTAGAGGGTGTAATCCGCCATAATTTCATTAAATTCAGAATAATCCTCCACAACCCGGAGTAATCTTAAATAATCAGAGTAATTTTTCATCCATAAATAATCCAGGTTAATCCGATAATCCGCAGCAATCCAATATAATCTGGAGTAATCCAATATAATCCGGAGTAATCCAATATAATCCGGAGTAATTCAATATGATCCGCAGTAATCCAATATAATCCGGAGTAATCCAATGAGTAATCTTAAGTAATCCAATAAATTCCTTTCGCATATGTAATCTAGGGTAATCCGTCTGATTCGGCGTAATCCAATATAATCTGGAGAAAAGCCAAAATAATCCTAATATAATGTAATGTATAATATTTTATAATAATAATATATTTTGATTTTAAACAAATCCTAAAAGAAATTATCTAAACAAATTTCATTTGTTTAAATAGTTGAAAATGAATGAACTAATGTTTATAAATATTCCACTAGACCAATGGTAATAATTTTTAGGGAAAAAAAGACCGGAATACAGTGCTCAAAGGGGAATATTTGCCCATGCATT
This sequence comes from Belonocnema kinseyi, assembly GCF_010883055.1. Taxonomy (NCBI): domain Eukaryota; kingdom Metazoa; phylum Arthropoda; class Insecta; order Hymenoptera; family Cynipidae; genus Belonocnema; species Belonocnema kinseyi. The sequence continues at coordinate 14,943,975 of NC_046660.1, forward strand.
TTACATGGGAAACTTCAAGTCAAAATCGGCACCTGTTAAAATAAAAAAATAAAAAAATAAAAAATTAGGGAATTTCTTTTTTCGGATT
>NC_046660.1:14944090-14957085 GCF_010883055.1 Belonocnema kinseyi
GTCGTTGCACTCTAAAACAAATAAGCGTTTTTGCGCCACCCTAGTGCAGAATTCCTAAAAATAAAACCAAGAATCGAACAATTAAATTGGAACAACCAGCATAAAATGTTCCTTTTGAAGTTTGAAAAAAGATAACAATTTTTTCCTAAAAAAGAAAAGAAAAAAGTTTACCCTTTTGGGCAAAAATAAAAAAAAGGACAGAAAAATGAGAGGACAACCAACCAAATCCCCTGCCTTTTTTTATTTCTTTCGTCTTTTTTATTTTTATTATTATCAAATCACAATAAAAAAAACATTAGAAAAGAATAATCAGCAACGTGACCTTCATTTTTCTTTCTTACTTTTTATTTTTGTTCAAAAGAGAAAATTTTGTTTATTTCTTTTTTGGGAAAAAATTGTTATCTTTTTTCGAGTTTCAATGGGAACATATTATGGTGGTTGTGTAAATTTGGTCGTTATATTTTTGGTTTTATTTTCAGGAATTCTGTACATTAATCTTAATTGATCCGAGTAATTCTTTATGTATAGGTAATCCGTTTATCTGCCGTAATCCAATTTAATCTGAAATAATCCAATTGAATCCGGAGTAATCCAATATAATCCGCAGTAATCCAATGTAATGTGACGTAATCCAAAATAATCCTGAGTAATCCAATAGAATGCGGGGTAACACAATAGAATTCGGTGTAATCCAATATAATCCGAGGTAATATAATTCGGCGTAATACAGTATAATCCGGTGTAATCCAATATAATTCGGCGTAATCCAATATAATGTGGGGTAATCCAATATAATCCAGAGTAATACACTATAATTCGGCGTAATCCAATATAATCTGGCGTAATCCAATATATTCTGGTTAATTCAGTGGAATCCGACGTAATACAATAGAATATGGAGTAATCCAAGAGAATCGGGGATAATCCAGAATAATCCGAATTAATACAATATAATCCGGGGTAATGAAATATAATCCGAAGTAATCCAATATAATCCGGTGTAATCCAATATAATGCGACGTAATTCAATATAATCCGGCGTAATGCAATATAATATGGTGTGATTCAGTATAATCCGAGGTAAAACAATAGAATCCGGCGTAATCCAATAGACTTCGTAGTAATCCAATATAATCGGGAGTAATACAATATAGTTTGGAGTTATTTAATATAATCCGGAGTAATACAATATAATCCAGCGCAATCTAATAGAATACGAGGTGATTTAATATAATCTGGAGTAATCCAATAGAATTCGTTGTTCCAATTTAAACTGGAGTAATACATTAGAATCCGTTGTAATCCAATATAATTCGGAGTATTCCAATATAATCCAAGATAGTATAATATTATCCGGATTAATCCAATAATATAATCCGGATCAATACAATATAATCCAGCGTAATCCAATACTATTCGGGGAATTCCAATAGAATCCGGGGTATGACAATAGAATCCGGTGTAATCTAATATAATTCGGAGTAATCCAATAGAATCCAGAGTAATATAATATAATCCAGCGTAATGCAATATAATCCGGCGTACTCCAATATAATGCAGAGTAATCCAATAGAATCCGGAGTAATCCAATATAATATGGAGTAATACAATATAATCTGGAGTAATACAATACAATTCGACGTAATCCAATATTATCCCGCGTAATCCAATGTAATCTGGAGTACTTCAGTAGAATCCGAGGTAATACAATAGAATGCGGGGTAATCTAATAGAATCCGGTGTAATCCAATCTAATCCGGAGTAATACAATATAATCAAGCGCAATCTAATAGTATTTTGGGTAATCCAATATAATCTGGAGTAATACAATAGAATCCGGAGCAGTCCAATGTAATCTGGAGTAATCCAATATAATGCAAGATAGCACAATATACTCCGGAGTAATATAATATAATTCGGTGTAATCCAATATAATTCGGAGTATTCCAATATAATCCAAGATAGTATAATATTATCCGGAGTAATCCAATAATATAATCCGGATCAATACAATATAATCCAGCGTAATCCAGTACAATCCGGGGAATTCCAATAGAATGCGGGGTAAGACAATAGAATCCGGTTTAATCCAATATAATTCGGAGTAATCCAATAGAATCCGGATCAATAAAATATAATCCAACGTAATCCAATACAATTCGGGGAATTCCAATAGAATCCGGGGTAAGACAATAGAATCCGGTGTAATCCAATATAATTCGGAGTAATCCAATAGAATCCAGAGTAATATAATATAATCCAGCGTATTGCAATATAATCCGGCGTAATCCAATATATTTCAGAGTAATCCAATAGAATCCGGAGTAATCCAATATAATCTGGAGTAATACAATATAATCTGGAGTAATACAATACAATTCGACGTAATCCAATATTATCCCGAGTAATCCAATGTAATCTGGAGTACTTCAGTAGAATCCGAGGTAATGCAATAGAATGCGCGGTAATCTAATAGAATCCGATGTAATCCAATCTAATCCGGAGTAATACAATATAATCAAGCGCATTCTAATAGTATTTTGGGTAATCTAATATAATCTAGAGTAATCCAATAGAATCCGGGGCAGTCCAATGTAATCTGGAGTAATCCAATATAATGCAAGATAGCACAATATAATCCGGAGTAATACAATATAATCCAGCGTAATCCAATACAATCCGGGGAATTCCAATAGAATGCGGGGTAAGACAATAGAATCCGGTTTAATCCAATATAATTCGGAGTAATCCAATAGAATCCGGATCAATAAAATATAATCCAGCGTAATCTAATACAATTCGGGGAATTCCAATAGAATCCGGGGTAAGACAATAGAATCCGGTGTAATCCAATATAATTCGGAGTAATCCAATATAATCCAGAGTAATATAATATAATCCAGCGTAATACAATATAATCCGGCGTAATCCAATATAAGGCAGGGTAATCCAATAGAATCCGGAGTAATACAATATAATCTGGAGTAATACAATATAATCTGGAGTAATACAATATAATCTGGAGTAATACAATACAATTCGACGTAATCCAATATTATCCCGCGTAATCCAATGTAATCTGGAGTACTTCAGTAGAATCCGAGGTAATACAATAGAATGCGGGGTAATCTAATAGAATCCGATGTAATACAATATAATCAAGCGCAATCTAATAGTATTTTGGGTAATCCAATATAATCTGGAGTAATCCAATAGAATCCGGGGCAGTCCAATGTAATCTGGAGTAATCCAATATAATGCAAGATAGCACAATATAATCCGGAGTAATACAATATAATTCGGCGTAATACAATATAATTCGGAGTAATCCAATATAATCCGTTGTAATCCAATAGAATCCGGAGTAATACAATATAATTCGGAGTAATACAATATAATTCGGCGTAATTTAATATAATCCGATGTAATCCAATAGAATTCAGGGTAATGTAATACAAAAATGGGGTAATCCAACATAATCCAGAGTAATCCACCTCTGGGCCGTACTTTAAAAAGTTTATTCCTTTTTGCTATTTCCCTCAGAAAAGAGAAATTTCAATTACAAAGAAGAAACCTAATGAAAGCGTTTGACACTCCCCTGTTTGAACTGATTACAAAGTAATTTTCGATTTGAAAGGTCGAATCGGAATTTCACGCTAGAAACACTATTTAACCACTGTGTAATGAAGGCAGTTCAGAAACCCTTGAAGATCGAAAGGAGAGTTCGCTGAGTTTCGGCAAGGGGTATAAATGATAAGGATTCGCAGGAGTCAGGGAAACGGCCAATCTATGGCTTCCAAGCAAGTCTTCAAAGGTCCGCCCAAGAAAGCCAAGAAAATAAAAGCAGAAGAAAATAAAAGCAAAACTCGTACGCTCACTGAATAGTGATTTCGGTTCCCGTTCTATGGATTTATCGAACCTCGGGTGAAATACGTTGCAAATATTGGAAGCTTTGTTTTAGTCACGTAGACCTTGCTGTCACCCCTACTTCTGAACCACATGTTTTTATTGTCGAGGGCTGAGGAAAACACTTTCGTTCATCGGCCTGTGAAGATGGCGAAATAAAAATCCTCAGAAATTAATAATGACTACGCAAGTGTAACAAATGCTAAGGACATCATTTGAGCGGATAGAAAAATGTCTTAAGGAAATCTAATTAGTACAGGAAACTTTTTTCATAACATTATCTTGTCTGACTTGTGACGGTTTTTTCTACTAATAAGATGCTTATTAGGGTGGTCCAAAAATTATTTTTTTGAATTTTTATGGGGACAGATCAGAAATTTTTTTGAATCCACAGAAAAATAAATACATTTTTTTGTTTTGAAAAAATGATGTTTAGAGGTACCGCAAGTCCCATAAGGCTTAACACTTATTTCCCATAAGAAAAAAAGGCGCTTTTGTAAATCTTTTTCAGAATCCTGAATACTATCTCAATCAGGTTGAAATTCAACATTTCTCTTCACAATAAGCCGTAGAATGCGAATAACATATCGCTTTTTAAATATAAAGACCATAAGTCTGTTTTCTAGGGTACCAAAAAAACCCCATAAGTGAAAAATCGGGGGTTGCGAGATTTTGGCGCTAAAAATGACTTTTTTTGCGATTTTTTAAATGCAAATTGCTTCTGGTACATTTGAGTCCCATTTTCGAATAAGATAAATTATGTAATTAATTGAAGTCAAGAAAATTCATTGTTTAAACAGTTTATTAATAATAATACTATTATATTTGAATAATGTTAGAAAGATTCGGTTATTTTCTGCAATTTTTGGCTTTTTGTCAAATTTTCAATAAAAGTGAGGTATTAATGAATTCTAGTGAACAAAAATAAATGTTTCAACAATTTATTATTATTTTTAATAATATCCTCTTTGCTTAATTGGTAGAATGCTGCGATTTTTTCTGAATATTTCAACTGTTTGTCTGTTTTTCATTAGGCGTGACCTAATTATTAATTAAATTAAGAAAAAATAATTGTTTAAACAAATTATTATTGTTTATTTATCAATATAAATTCCTGATAGTTGCGGTTTTTCGGCAATTTTTAACTTTCTGTCCTTTTTTAACTTAGTAAGGGTATAATTAATTAAAGTTAGCAAAAAAGTTGTTTAAACAATTGAATATTGTTTTTAACTTTAAACTAACTTATTGCCTCTAAAACAAAGAGGTGAATTGTGAAAACTAATTTTAAAGAAAGTAGTTCAAATTTCAGCTAATTAATTGAATTCTCACTGGAAAAATATGAAGTTTTAATAAAATATTTAAATTTCCAACCAATAAGATGAATGATGTACCAAAAAAAATAATGTTTCACCAAAAAAGACAAATTTTCAAACTAATTGTTAAAGTTTAAAGCCGAAAAGATGAATTATCCATAACATAGTTGAATTTTTAAACTTAAAATATGATTTTTTGATTAAAAAGTTAATAGTCGAATTTTTTGCTATAAAAGATCAATTTTAAGCAAAAGTAGAATACTTAAATTTTTATTTTTTAAAATTTATGATTTACAAAACTTGAAACGACTTTTTTAATATAATAGATAAATTTGCAAGCGGAGATGAATATTTAACCAAAAAAAAATTTGTAGTCATGTATTCAACTTTCAGCAAAGTAGTAGAATTTTTAAACAAAAAAGATGAATTTTAAACAAAAAAGCTTATTTTCAACTAAATAGTTTAATTTTATATCAAATTGTTGATTATTGTAATTGAAAAGACGAGTTTTCAACAAAACAGATAAATTATTTACCAAAACCATAAAATTTTAAACAAAAATGGAATAGTTAAATTTCCAAGCAAATAGTTCAATTTTAACAAAATACTTTAATTGTCTATAAAAATAGCAATTTTCAACAAAAAATCTAATTTTCATTTAAAGTGTTTAATTTAATACCAAATAGTAGAATTTTTAATAAAAAGTTGAGCGAGATTTCAATAAAAAATAATTCAGTTTTTAACCAGAGATGAATCTTCAACAAAAACAATAAATTTTTGAACAAAGTATTTTAATTTTCAACTAGGTAGTTGAATATTTTAACAAGCGAAATTAATTCTAAACCAAAAATATTAGTAGTTGATAGTAATAATTTTATTATTTCAGATCGCATTTAAGAGAAAAAACGCGAAAAAAGAAAAAAAAGCCCATGAGGAAAGGTTGGCTTGGACCACGCTGTAGCTCAGTTAGTAAGCAGTCATCCGGCAACCAAAAGGCCCGGGTTCGAATCTCAGCGGACTTGAAGGAAGTTTCTTTTTTTTTCAAACCAAAATTTTTTCTACTGTCTTATTTTTAAATTACTATTTTGAGAACGAAAAATATTTCAAAGATTTGATCAGTAAAATGGGTCGGTAAAATATTCATAATTTTTGTAAATAAAAAATATTATTATTATTTTGCGAAGAATTAAAGTTGAGAAATTCTTAGGACCAAATAGACTCAGTAGCTCATGCGGTAGTGTGTCGGGTTTGTAGCCTGAAGGCTTGATTCTCGCTGCTAAAACTTTTTCCCATTTTTTTTTTTTGCATTTTATTTATTTTTCATTTTACGTTCGTGAGACAAGATGAATAATTTTTTAATCAGATGAAAGGAAACATTTTGGTTTAAAAAAAAAGGAACGCCTTTCAACTCTGTTGGGATTCGAACCCAGCCCAGGCCTTCCGGCTGCCGGACTGCTCTACCAACTAGGCTACGGAGAGTTCCAACGAACCTTTTCTCACGGTGAAACCGAATCTTCTATCAGGAGTCATCCATAAACAACAATAATTAACCTAATCAGTTGAATCTGCTTGTATTGTATCTAAAAAAATTGACTCTTGAATTAAAGTAAACCGGGTAATTAACATTTTGTAGTATTTTTTGAATCGATTAAGGGCTGATTTAGTAAATTAATTCGGTGTTTGTTTCCTGATCTGTCTTCGTTTACGAAGAACATTCCCACTGAAATTACGCTCCATGTAAATGTGCAGAACGTACCGTGTCCTTCTGGGAATTCCTCCTGGATTCCCAGCACGTACGTTTGGCAGAAGCTGCTTTCAAGATTTTTCTCTGAAGCTCTGCCACAAACTTGTCGGTGACACTTCCTTTCTCTCTGAATTCGAATCCGTGAAAATTTACTATTTTATTGAAAATCAATGACGTTTATGTGGCTATTTGGATCAGTGAAAAATTACTGAAAATCAGTGATTATTAACTATAATTAATAGACTTTAGAAGAAAATGTTATTGAAACGTGGGTAAATTCTTCTACTGGGGAATCAGTAAAAATTCACTATTTCACTGAAAATCTGTGACGTACGTATTTTTGGCAATTTGAATCAGTGAAATTTAACTGAAAAGCAGTGATTATTGGCTAGAATTAGCAGACTTAAGGAGAAAATGTTACTGAAACTTCAGTTAATTTTTCTACTGTGGAATCAGTGCAAATTCAATATTTCACTGAAAATCATCTGCGTACTTCTGGCTATTTGAATCAGTTAAATTTAACTGAAAATAAGTAATTACTGACTGCAATTTATAGGCTATGGTACAAAATTTTACTGAAACATCAGTAAATTTTACTGCGCTGTAATCAGTGAAAATGCACTATTTTACTGAAAATCAGTGACGTATCTAATTCTGGTCATTTGAATCAGTAAAATTTCACTGAAAATCAGTGACGTACTTCTGTTCGTTTGATTCAGTGAAATTTTATTGAAAATCACCGACTATTCACTGGAAATCAGTAGAATTTAGTAAAAAATGTTACAGAAACTTTAGTAAATTTTTGTTCGATAGAATCAGTGAAAATTCATTATTTCACTGAAAATCAGTGATGTACTTCTGGCCATTTGAATCAGTGCAATTTTACTGAAAATCAGCGATTATTCACTGTAATTAGCACACTTTAGTAGAAAATCTCACTGAAAATTTAGGGCATTTCTACTGTCCAATCAGTGAAAAATCACTATTTCACTGAAAATCAGTGAGGTACTTCTGGCAACTTGAATTAGTGAAATTTTACTGAAAATCAGTGATTGTTCACTAGAAGTAGAAAATATTACTGAAACTTCAGTAAATTTTTCTACTCTGGAATTAGTGAAAATTAAATATTTTACTCAAAATCAGTGACTATCATATTTTTTGTTGCAGATTATTTTTGTTGGACGAATTCAACAATTTGGTTAAAATGTCTTTTTTTCTTGATGAAAAAATCTTTATAGTTGAAAATTTAACAATTTAGTTCAAAGTAAACTGTTTTGTCGAAAATTCGTCTTTTAATTCGTCTTTTGTTAGTCATAGATTTAACAATTTTGTTGAAAATGAACTATTTTTTTCAATATTCGTATTTCCGGACTGACAATTCAATTGTTTTGTAGAAAATTCGTCTTTTTGTCTTGTAAATTAAACAATATTTTTACTTACTAGACTCAAAAATCTTCTTTGGTTATAAATTCAACAGTTTGGTTTCAAATTAACTCTGTTGTTGAAAATTAATGTTTTCTTTTTGAAAATTTAATTGTTTTTTTTTTAAATTCGTATCTTTTTTTTACTTAAAAATTTAAATATATATAATATAAATATATATTAATATTTGCCTTTCCTTGGCTCAAAAATCTTTGCTGGTTATGAATTAAACAATTTGGTTGAAAATTCGTATTTCCGGTTTAAAAATTTATTTTTTTTTTAAAAGAAAATTCGTCTTTTTTTATTTGAAAATTTGACTATTATTTTCCATTCTTGATTAAAAAAATCTTTTTTGGTCATAGATTTAAGAATCTGGTGAAAAATGAACTATTTTCTTGAAAATTTCTATTGTTTTTTTTTTAGAACATTTGTCTTTTTTATTTGAAAATTCAACCATTTTTCTCCATTCTTGACTTAAAAATCTTGTTTCGTTATAAATTAAATAATTCGGTTGAAAATTGATTATTTTTTTGGACAATTCGTATTATCATGTTAAAAACTTAACTGGTTTACAGAAAATAAGTCTTTTCGCATTATAAATTCAACATTTTGATAAAAAGAGTTCAACTGTTCGATTGAAAATGAACTTTTTTTATGTAAAAAATGTGGTTTTTTTATTACAAAATTTAACCATTTTATTCGTTTTTATACATAAAACTCATTGTTGTCTATAAATTCAACAGTTTGATTGCAAACTAACTGTCTTGTAAAAAATTCATATTTACCGTTTAAAAATTCAACTTCTTCGTAGGAAATGTATCTTTTTAGTTTAAAAATATAACAAATTTATAGAAAATTCATTCAATGTATATTCTTGTTTAAAAATTTAACTGCCCTGTAAAAAATTCGTCTTTTGGATTAAAAATTAATCTATTTTTTTTAAAATTGATGGTTTAACTATATATTATTTTAATAAAAATAGACGAATTTTCTAATAACAAAAATATATATAACAAAACAGTTAAATGTTCTACTAAAAATAATGATTTTTTTAACAAAATAGTTGTATTTTCAACAAAAAAAGTTCCTTTTTAAAAAAGAAAATGAAATCTCAACAAACAATGATTTCTATACAAAAAAGATGAATTTTCGATCTAAAAAGACGAAGGTATAATAAAACAGTAGAATTTTTGATTAAAAAAGACAAGTTTTCACAAATTAGTTGAATTCCCAACAAAAAAATCATTTTGAGCCAAAAAAAAGTGTATTTTGAATCAAATATTTGAAATAAAAAAATGCAACCAAACCGTTGAATTTGCAGCCAAATAGTGTAACTCTCAAACGAAATTGAAGGATTTTCAACAAAAAAGTTCATTTTCGACCAAGAAATATGAATTTCCAAGAAAAATATGAATTTCCCAACAAAAATGACTTTTTTCCAGACAGATGAAATTTTGTTCTAGAAACATAAATTTTCTATCTAAAAAGACGAGAGTACAATAAAATAATAAAATTTTCATAAAAAATAATAATTTTCGGCTAAAAAAGATGAATTTTCATGATTTGAAGCAAAAAAATGAATTCTAATTCCAGAAAGACAAATTTGATATTAAAAAAGATGAAAGTACGATAAAATAGTAAAAATTTCAACCAAGAAAGAATAAATTTCAGTAAAATAGTTGAATTTTCATTTAAAAAAATTAAATTTCAACCAATAAAGATGAATTATTCACCAAAAAATGATTTTTCTAGAAAAAAAGATGAATTCTTAATTTAGAAAGACGAATTTTCTATCTAAAAGGATGGAAGTAAAATAAAACAGTTAAATTTTCAACTAAAAACCATGAATTTTCAATAAAATAGTTGGATTATCAACAAAAGGTTCATTTTTAAACAAGAAGATTAAATTTAAACAAAAAAATACTTTTCTACAAAAAAGATAAATTTTTAATAAAGAAAGACGAATTTTCTATTCAAAAAAACTAAAGTACAATCAAACAGAATTTTCGACTAAACAAGAGGAATTTTTAACAAAATAGTTAATTTTCGACCAAGAGATATGAATTTCCAAGAAAAATATGAATTTCCCAACAAAAATGACTTTTTACCAGGAAGATGAAATTTTGTTCTAGAAACATAAATTTTCTATCTAAAAAGACGAGAGTACAATAAAATAATAAAATTTTCATAAAAAAAAAAATAATTTTCAGCCAAAAAAGATGAATTTTCAAGATTTGAAGCAAAAAAATGAATTCTAATTCCAGAAAGACAAATTTGATATTAAAAAAGATGAAAGTACGATAAAATAGTAAAACTTTCGACCAAGAAAGAAGAAATTTCAGTAAAATAGTTGAATTTTCATTTAAAAAAAGTGATTTTCAACCAAAAAAGACGAATTTTCAAGCAAATATTTAGATTAAAAAAATTATAATAATTTTTAATCAAACCGTTAAATTTAAAACCGAACAGTTCAACTTACGAATTGAAACGACGAATTTTCAACAAAATAATTTAATTTCTAACCAAATAGTTGAACTTTCAAGAAAAATTAAATTTCAACCAATAAAGATGAATTTTTCACCAAAAAATGATTTTTCTAGAAAAAAAGATGAATTCTTAATTTAGAAAGACAAATTTTCTATCTAAAAGGATGGAAGTAAAATAAAACAGTTAAATTTTCAACTAAAAACCATGAATTTTCAATAAAATAGTTGGATTTTCAACAAAAGGTTCATTTTTAAACAAGAAGATTAAATTTAAACAAAAAAATACTTTTCTACAAAAAAGATAAATTTTTAATAAAGAAAGACGAATTTTCTATTCAAAAAAACTAAAGTACAATCAAACAGAATTTTCGACTAAACAAGATGAATTTTTAACAAAATAGTTGAATTTCCAACAAAAAGTTCATTTTCAGCCAAAAAAGATGGATTTCAACTCACAAATTAAGGAGATTAATTTCCAACAGTTTAAGTTTTAACAAAAAAATTCAATTTCAACCAATAAAGATAAATTTGTCAACAAAAAATGACTTTTCTACCAAAAAGACATTTTAATCCAGAAAGACAAATTTTTCTATCCAAAAAGACAAAAGTACAATTAAATAGTAGAATTGTCGACCAAAAAATATGAATTTCTTCTCCAATTTTCTAATTCATGCAAAATAATTAAATTGGATGGCCACATATAAACTTGAATTTGATGTTTTTTCTCATAGACTTGAAATCTTAGATAATCTTTCGATTTCTATCATTGTAGTAATTTCAAGAACTCGTTTCAGTGTCGCTCTTCTAACTTCTACAGAAAAAAGAAAATGGTTAGAATACCACATTTCAACGACAGGTCATCTAAAGTCTCTACTATATAGTGAAAAATAAAAATTATTTTGCATCATGGTTAGAGTTGCAGAGCAGTGCTAGTAACGCTGGCTGTGTATAAGATGCATCTTGTATGATTAGGGCATTCCGTATGCAAATGGTGGAAAAGCCACGACGCTACATATGGTATTATTATCGCCCATTCGTGCGCTTCTAATCTCTAGCCAACAACATTTCAATGGCGTGACTTGATAGCTCTTGTAAACTCAGTGAATTAATGCTAAAAGGAGTGTCTAGCAACTATATGCTACATATAATATAGACCTGTACATACACGAGGTCAACCGGAAATGGATGAAAAATGTGGCGCCAGTCCCATCATAATAAGTTAAAGGGGTTTTCTCCAATTTTTCAGTTCTATAAGCATATTTGATAAAAATCCAATTAAATTGAATCACACCAACTTCACGAATTAAATTCTAGTGTAGAAATGTTTTCTTGTATAATAAGACGAATTTCAGAAATCATAATTTATCAGCATATTTGTTAAACCTTTGCATCAAATAATTCTATACGCACATTGTATAAAAATCCAATTAACTGAATCAAAACACCTTCACGAATTGAATTCTATCATAAAATTTGTATCTTGTTCATCAAGACGAATTTTGCAAATCATAATCTACAAGCACATTTGATAGAAATCCAGTTAAATTGAAAAAAAACTGACTCTAGGGATTAAACTCAAGCATACAAATTGTGTCAAATTCAATTGAACGAATTTCACAAATCATAATCTATCGCAAAATTTGTTGAATCTTTTAATCAAATAATTCTATAAGCACAGTTGAAAAAATCCAATTCAATTTAATGAAATCTACTCTACAAATTTAATTCTATCATAAAAATGGCATCTAATTCAATAAAATAAATTTTGCCAATCATAATCTATAAGCACATTTGATAGAAACCCAGTTAAATTGAATTAAACCAACTCCACGGATTTAACTCTATCATACAAATTGTATCGAATTCAATAAAACGGATTTCATAAATCATAATCTATCAGAAAATTTGTTGAACCTTTCAATGAAATAATTCTATAAGCCCAATTGACAAAAATACAATTAAATTAAATTAAATCAACTCTACGAATTCAATTATATCCTAAAAATTGTATTTAACTCACTAAAACGAATTTTGCGAATCATAATCTATAAGCATATTTGTTCGAAATCCAATTAAATTGAATCAAACTGTATTCACAATTTTAATTCTATCATAAAAATGGTA
>NC_046660.1:14957185-14978470 GCF_010883055.1 Belonocnema kinseyi
AATGAAATAATTTTATAAGCACAATTGACAAAAATACAATAAAATTAAATTAAATCAACTCTACGAATTCAATTATATCCTAAAAATTGTATTTAACTCACTAAAACGAATTTTGCGAATCATAATCTATAAGCACATTTGTTCGAAATCCAGTTAAATTGAATTAAACCATATTCACAATTTTAATTCGATCATAAAAATTGTATCTTATTTACCAAAACGATTTTCACTAACTATAATCTATCAGTACATTTGTTAAACCTTTATATCAAATAATTCTATGAGAAGATTTGATAGGAATTAAATTAAATTTATTCAAACTAACTTCAGAATTAAATTCTATCATACAAATTGCACCTTATTCAATCAAACAAATTTAAGAAAACATAATCATTTAGCGATTTATTTAAACCTTTGTATCCAATAATTCTATAAGCACAGTTGATGCAAATCTAATTAAATTGAAACAAGCCGACTTCAACTAATTAAATTCTATCAAGAAAATTCTATTTAATTCAATAAAACGAATTTCACAAATCATAATGTGTCAGCACATTTTTTAAACCTTTGCATACAATAATTCTATACGCACATTTGATCAAACTCCAGTTAAATTGAATTAAGCCAACTTCGCGAATTAAATTCAGTTATAAAAATTGTATTTTATTCAATCAAACTATTCTTGCAAATCATAATCTATCAGCACAATCGTTAAACCTATGTAATAAATAATTCTATAAGCACATTCGATAGAAATGCCATGAAGTTTAATTAGATCAACTTTACGAATTATATCCTATTATAAAAATTGTATACCGTCCAATAAAACTATTTTCATAAATAATAATCTAACGTCAAATTTTTTAAAACCCTATATCAAATAATTCTAAAAGCATATTTTATAGAAATCCAATTAAATTGAATCAAACGAACTTCACTCATTAAATTCTATCATAAAATTTTTTTTAAATTTAATATCGCGAATTTCACAAATCATAATCTATTAGCACATTTATGAATCCTATTTATCAAATAATTCTATATGCATATTGGGTAGCAATACAATTAAATTGAATCAAAACAAAGTTATTTTGCGAAAACCGTTACTTAACTATTAACGGTTTCTCATTGAAATTATAAAAAATCTTAACTATTAACTATTAAATATTATTGGCACAAGATTTGTACATATAAGACCATATGCTTCACATTTCTCAAGTCATAATCTGTCAGAAAATTTGTTATACCTTTTTTTCAAATAATTCTATAAGCCCAATTGACAGAAATCCAATTAAATTGAACAAAACCAACTTCACAAGTTAAATTCTATCATAAAAATGGTATCTTGCTCAATGAAACAAATTTCACAAATCAAAATCTATAAGCACATTTGATATAAATCCAGAAAAATTGACTTAACCTAACTTCACGAATCAAATTCAAACATAAAAATTTTGTTTAATACAATAAATGAATTTCACAAATTGTAATGTATCAGCACATTTGTTAAACCGTTGTTTTAAATAATTCTATAAGCGCATTTGACATAAATCGAATTAAATTGAACAAAACCAACTTCACGAATTAAATTCGATCACAAAAATATCATCTTGTTCAATACAACGAATTTCACAAATAAAAATTTATAACCAAATTTAATAGAGATCCAGGTAAATTGATTTAAATCAACTTCACGAATGAAATTCAAACATAAAAGTTGTATCTAATTCAATTAAAAGAATTTCACAATTCAAAATCTATAAGCACACTTCAGCCATATCCGCAGATAAATTGAATCAAACAAACTTCACGATTTACATTTAATATAAATCATAATCTATCGGCACATTTGTTAAATCTTTCGTATCAAATAATTCTATAGGCGCAATTGACAGAAATCCAATTAAATGGAATCAAACCAGCTTCACGAATTTGATTCTATCATAAAAATGGTATCTATTCAAAAAAAAAAAAAAAAAGAATTTCACTAATCAAAATCTATAAGCACATTTGATCGAAATCCAGTTAAATTGAATCAAACCAACTTCACGATTTAAATTTAACTCATATAATATATAAGCACATTTCATAAACTTTTGTTTCAAATAATTCTACAAGCAAAATTTGTCAGAAATTCACTTAAATTAAATCAAACCAACTTCATGAATTAAATTCTATCATAAAAATTGTATCTTGTTCAATAAAACGAATTTCCGAAATCATAATCTATCAGCAAATTGGTTAAACCTTTGTATCAAATAATTCTGTAAGCACATTTGATAGCAATCTAATTAAATTGATACAAACTGACTTTAAAGAATTAAATTAAAAGATGTATTATCATAGAGTGAATTATTATTAGACAAGAAGAAAGAAATACAAACTATTGAAAATGTTTATTATTTGTGAAAAACTTTTGGAACTCAGTATTACAACTTAAAATTAAAATAATGCAATTTTTTCAAAAACGACTAGAATAAACTTTTAATTCTGATAATTTAATTGCTTTTGAGCTACTTGTATTTTTCTCAATATTTTTTTATGTGTGCCAAACTTTGTTTCTTAAGCTTTCTTTTTTTCTGTGATTTGAGCCTTTCGTTTTCTTTCTTTTCTGCCCTTGATTATCTGGAACCTAGAAAAAAATTATGTTACGCTGTTTTACGCAAAATTATTTTTTTCATTTTTTTCTTGGACCTATTTTTGCAAATAAATCAATAGAAATTAACACAGATACTTTGAAAGATATTTCAATTTCAATGAGATCGTTTCCATAACTTTCATTCTTATACCTCCATTTATTTGCATTATAATATCACTTAATTAAATTAATTTACAGTAATGCGTTTCAGAAAATTTGTGAATGAATTAACGCAATTTTAATTTCTCTAATTTTGGTTAAAAAATGCTGAAAAACGTTTGGTATGTACAGTTTCTTTTAGTTAACAGCAAAAAAAATTAGAAATAAAAATGAGGAATTGTTTAACCTAGAATTTTTTGAATTAAAAAAAATGTTTTTTGGATTAGGTAAGATGAAAATTTTTTTGGGTAAAGTTTGAAATTAACAAATTTTAAAGAAAATTTAACAGACTTTATAATTATAGTAATAATTTTAAAAAATATATGTCCTTTCTACAGCTTTTCAAACTCAAAAATTTGAGTTCGAATAATTGAGATCTATCGAAAACTCCCTGAAATTTCGTGGAAAATTAGTTTTTTGAGTTCAACAAATTAGAAAAACTTTTATTTCTTTCATAAGTGAAACATCTTTATTTGTTAAAAATTCGTCATTTTGGTTTACATTTTTTAAAACAAATTTCATCTTTTATTGAACTATAAAGTATGGAACCTTTCAGTTGGGAGTTATTTCTGTTTCAAACAAATTAATAAATATGAAAATTTTACATTTGTGTCGAAAATACTGTTTTATTACTTTTGGTGTGGGGTCCGCTCCAGATTCGGGGCAATGGTTACCCCAAACTTACGGAGATCAGTCGCTTCGAAATGTGGGTGATATATTTTTCTAAACTGCGCAAGCGCGGATAGTGGAACAAGCGTCGCGTGTGCAAATTTCTCGAATCTACTGTTGCATAAACGGTTGGACATGTTCGGGGTAATGATTCTCACATTTTAGTGGAGCCATTCTACTAAAAAGAAGTGACGCTTTTCACTGTGTGATTGGTGCGACAATCGTACGTGTTGGTTTATCGGTCATTGTGAACTCGTATTCTTGCCACGCTCGCTTCGCTCGCGCGGCACAGATTTTTTCCGCTCATAGCACAACATACTATTTGTCAGTCTTGCCTTACGGTTTTTTTTATCAATTTGAGACCACAAAAACGTCTAAATTCTAAACTAAACCCCCTCCATTTCTCCTCTAACATCCTTTTTTATCCGCAACGTTCTATTTTACGCCAGACTGACTGGCGCTCGTACCATCTTAGAAGATGCAAACATTTCGTACCGCATTCTATCCTAGCCATTACACTCTTCTATGGGACATTAGCTCTGTCCGTATCCAGAGGCGGACCCATGTCTCGGATCAGCTTCTGAGTGAACAATTGACGTTTTTGTCTCCAGGACAACCTCTCCTACTGGCTTGACTGGTATGGCATGAGCAATTCTCAGTCAAGTTGGCAGGGAAGGTTGTGCCGTATAAGGCGACTCTGCGAATAGAAAGAAGAAAATCGATGGTGCAACTTGTCCATGAGGGCGGCATCTAGGCCCATTAATCACCAGTGCCAATCGGTTGGATCCGTGCGCCGATACCAACGACACTAGTGTGGCCATTTGGCGAACATTGTGAAGCTACATTCGATAAGCTCCTTCGATAACGATAATAATAATCAGGGTGGCTGCTGGACCGGGAACCCGGGAAATTGCCGGGTATTTTATGAAACCGGGAAATGACAGTGAATTTATTTTTTTAACCGGACTTTTAGAAATTTTTAGAAAAAAAAATAATTCGAAATTAGATTTTAACCGTTTTTTAAATAATTAAAGATTTTCCATACGATATTTTTAAGCGTACTTTTTAATTTTATTAATTTTAAAATGCCATTTTAAAGAATTAAATAATTTAAACAAAGAGCAGGTAAAATAAAAAATTTTTAATAAATAATAATTTGTTTTACAAAACCGATTCTGAATCAGTTCACAATTTTAGAATTTCCAGATTTCAATGTTAAAAATTAAACTGTTACAGTTGAAAAGTCTTATTACTTAAACAAATGTAAACGCTCAATTGAAACTTTATCAACTATTTTTAGTTTTAAAATAATCACAAAATAATATACTCATAAAACAAGGCTTTTATTAAATTTTAAATATTATTTCAGTCTAAAATACTCAATTTTTAAACCATTTAATTTAAATTTTTTTTAATTATTAAAAAGGGCAATTTATTCAACATTTTGCAATATCGGACTGCTCATTTAAAATCAGTAATTATAAATTAAATATTCAAATTTGAACAAAAATCTAAACTGTAAACGTTACAGTTTTAATTGTTCTATTTTTAAAAATGTAGTAATTCAAACGAAGTGTCTACTTATGCCGTCAAAATCCGGCTATTCGTACCAAAATTTCAATGCATATAATTGATGGCCTATTTTGAAATCAAATATAGATTTGGTCAGATATTTTTATTTTCAAGAAAAAACACAAATTCATTGAAAAATTAAGAGTTTGACGATTGTCCCACGAGTTAATTTGTTTTCGAAATCAACTAGGAATGTCCATTCGATGACTCTTTTCGATGTGAAAGATTAATCATTTTCGTTAAAAATTTATTTCTTTTGTTGAAAATTTGTCTTTTAGATAGAACAAAACCTTCTTCATTGGGAATTCATCTTTACGGTTAGGAATTCGACTGTTCGGTTAAAAATGTAGTTTTTGGGGTTAAGATTTATAATTTTCATTGAAAATATTTTTTTTGGGTTAGAAAATTTATCTGTTTGGTTAGAATCTCAACCAATTTGTTACAAATTCATTTTTATAGACAGAATTCAAAATTTTTGTTTGTATTCATCTTTTTTCTTCGTGATTTAGTAGAACAATTTTTCAATCTATATTTAAGTTTGAAATTGAACTTTTTCGTTAGAAAATCGTCATTATCGGTTGAAAATAAATTTTTTTACCAAAGAAATGTGATATTTCACCTTCGGATTAAAATATAAAATTCACCTAATTTTATTTGAAAATTCGACATTCTTGATAGAAAATTCATCTTTTTGGTTGAAGATTTATTTTAGTAGAAAATCAATTTTTTTAATTGAAAATTAGTTAGAAGAGTTAAACATTTAGTTACGTTACATAAATAGTTCTCGTAAATCAGTAATATGGACAAAATTGCGAAGTTGGAGAGTTTATTATTTTCGACAGATTATGTATAATTTTCTTATCTTTAAATTATAAAAAATTCAGTCATTATAGAAATATTTTAAATTACAGTAGCCAATCCTTCGTCTGGTTTCGCGAAAATGAAATTCCCTGAAATCCGTATAATGCATTTGGAGGTCAAGTTTGTTGATTTTATCACGTTCTTGATATTTCATTATAGTTATCGCCTACAATAAAAACAATTTTAAATTATTATTACCGCATCATAAACTCTATTTAATATTAACATTCGCGCACATTTTAATTGGTAAAAAGCGTTTAATTGTCCAAAGTAAATCTGAACTGTCACAGCTCCCGATTAGACAATCGCCATTTTATTTCGCTGCTCCCACAATGCACCGGCGCTCTTCAAGATAATTCCTTTAAATACCTATACTTAATATCCCTATCATAGCTATACTTATTAGGGGTTTGACTATACGATATCAATGGTGTTTGGAAAATGGCCAAGAATATTCATTTTTGCTGATCCAGGGATCTTTCTTAATTCCTTCGTTCGTTTTCAGTTAAATCTTTAGCTATAATAAGGAATAATATCCCTGTCACAGCTCAATTTTTTACCGTGTTGAAAACTTTCGCTTTTATACAGCGATTTTCAATTTTAACATCCTTGCCTTTATTCACAAACTATTAATTGTTCAGTCATTTTTTATTTACATTTGACTCGCGTGCAAATCGGCGGCCATATCTATTTAAGTGCGTTAGGCACGCCACGCTCGGGAAGTTTTGAACTATACGTAAGTGTGATTTTGCAAATGTGGGTGTGCGTACTTCTAGCAACAGAAAAGTGTTCACTTTAATTTTTTTTTTTTCGTTATTCAAAGAAACACTGTGATTGGCTGAAATGTCTAGTGATTTGATGCACTGCGCAAAACGCAACGCAATTCTGCAATCCTAGGTCGCCACCCTAAGGGTACCTTTTTACGGATATTTGTTTTGAGCGGCCCTATGTATCGCCTTTGTATGTGTTTGTGAAAGTTAAACTCTTTTGTTAAAAATTAATTTTATTGTTGGAAGATTCATCATATTAAATGAAAATTCGTATCGTTTTAAAAATATTACCAGTTCGTTTAAAATCACTTTTTAACTAAAAAATTAACTATTCCAGTAGAAAGTATAACTATTTTTATTGAAAAATTGATCTTTTCTAGTTCAAACTTCAACAATTTGGATGTAAATTTGTCTTTCTGCATTGAAAATTCATTTATTTCGTTGAAAATTTACGTATGTTGTTAAAAAATCGACTTTTTTAAATAGAAAATCGACTTTTTTGTAGAGAATCAGTTTTTTCTCTGAAATTTAATCTCCTTGTCTGAAAATTCTTCTTTTTGTTTAAAAATTAAAGTATTCTAGGTAAATATTCATCATTTCAAATTAAAATTAATCTTTCGGGCTAGAAACAAATTTACTTGATTGAAAAATAAACTCGTCTGTTGGAAATTACAATTTTTTTTATTTAAGATTCATCATTTTGATTGAAAATTAATTTCTTGGTTTGAAAAAAGAGCTATTTGCTTCTATAGTATGATGTACAGCCATAGAAATGACTTCCAATAGAATATTTACTTTTTTTTCACTCTCGTTTTTTTTTTTTAATTTCGGAAGAAGGAACTTTTAAATTGTGAAGAATTTTTACTCGCATCAGAGATTTTTAAGTTCTTTTCTCCTTAATCCCAGTTTTTATTTTTTGTTTAAATTCCCGATCCTGGTCCGAAGGGAAATTTTATTTCTTTACCAACTCCCTTTTATAAAATAAAAACGATAATTATTGTCATTTATATGCCCTGCAACTGTAGATAAAGTAAAAACTAATTTAATTCCTAATATTTTTGTTTTTTCTCGGTCTTTCCCGGTTTCCCGATCAATTCTCCACCCTGATTATAAATAAATTATGAGTAAATATATATTTTTAGAGAGCGGAAATGTCTAGACGAATTAATAAAAAAGTATATTATAAGGCCAATTATCAATGTTTAAATATTATTATTGCTATTATTATTAGTAAAGTAATATTATTAATAAATGTTTGAAATTTGAAACAATTACAATTGTTAATAAAATTAATTGATTATATTGGAAGAATAAACAATAAAAAAATATGAATACAATTCAAAATATTTTTTAAATACTCATCTTTCTATTCAATTTTCCTAATATAAAATAACATGTTTTCATGAATTTTTTGGATTAATAATTACAGCTGCTCTTATTGTTACAGAAAACTTTGTTCTTTCTTTAATGTTTATAAAAAGTAACAAGTTTTTTATGAATTTCAGTATTTTTGCTATTCATAACAATACAAAGACAGGCCTATCTGATCGGAGCGCCATCTATTTGATTTATTTGAACTACGATACCCCTATGGATGCTAAGAGAACAGAAAGAGTGGGGGCGATGCATAAGGCTAGTTTTGAGTTGATAGTTGAATTAATTTGACACATCGAGTTTGTATCTAGGTTCTCAACCAATCAACTTTGCCATAAACCAACAAAGTAGCTAGAAATGATTATTATAAAAAATATTAATTCCACGATTAATTAAAAACAGGCTTCCGTCGAAATTTACCCTAAGGATATCTACCAAAGATATTATAAACGTAGATGTGGTACGGGGCGTCAGAGTGGGGAATTATATATATATATATATATAGGACATTACATTTTCTGCCCTATCGAGGTGCTGCCCTCACTGTACTACGAAGTCGAATTTTTGTTTTCTCATTCTTCGTAAAATATGACGGTAAAGCAGTAGAAAGATTTTTTGAGGTTAGAAAAGTTTGACATGTATGCATATCACTGCCTTTTTTCAGATCTGAAGCCTGATCCAGGTTTTCGGTACAGTCTTTTTTTATAAAAAAAAGTCTTGAAAAATCATATTTTTAATTTAAAAAAAAAACTATTATAGAAAGAAATTTCGAGATAAACAATTGCTGAAACATTTTTCTCTGACAAATATATTTTTTTACTTGAAATAATCAAATATTTATACCAAAGAAACAACTTTTTATGCTTCATTTTCAGAATACAGCCTTATAGTTTGAATTTTCGGAATTTTCGTTATTAGTTATAGGTTAGGTAAAAAATAACATTATGGGATTCGAAATTGTTACAACGCGAAAAAGTTCAAATTTAAACTCTAAAAATGCGAAAATACACCATTTTCCATGTTCATTTGCAATCCAGCGAGTCACTTTCTTCTGCTTTTTTTGAAAGTCGATCCTCTGCTTTCAGTTTTCTTTTTAAAATATACCTTGAATTCAACGCATTTCAAATTCAATGTTTGCAGCTGCATTTAGATGTTTTTTGTTTTAAATATCAATTAATTAAAACATTTTATTTATTTTTCACGATTGTAATGTATAACTTCTAAAATTGAATAATTGTAGCTGAAACATGAAAAAGTATAGACTAATTTCAAATTTATAGAGGTTCTATCATATATATTGAACTACTAAAACCTCTGACCTTTTTTAAGGTTTTTAAAACTCTTTTAAAAACATTTTTAAACAATTTTGATTGTGATTTCTTAATAAAAGAATAAGTGTTATTTAGTCTCCAGAACAGCAATTTTAAAAATATTTAAAGCTTTAATAGTTGAGACATTTTAAATTCGTAGTCTTTAGTATATTGAATAATTTTAAATTTAAAGCCATTAAAATATGTCATCAGAATTTTTGAATGGAAAGTGTTCGATAATTTTAGATTGAAACATTTCAAGTTATTTAGTTACAAATTAAAATCGTACAACTTCCAGTTTTATTAATTTTTGGATAATTTGTCACCCCCACAAATTATTATTATTTTTTTTGTGTCAAGAAAATAACGCTTGATTTTTGTAAAAATTAACAAATCTATATTAAAGCTTCACTCAAGGTCATTTTTGTTCAAAAATCTTGTTCCTGAATAAATTGACTCTTATTGTTTCCGATTTTGTTCTGTCACCCAGGGATTGCGTTTTTCATAGAAAACATTGAAATGTGGTTTTCCACGTTTATAAAATTATATTTGAAGGTCACTCGGGGTAATTTTCTATGAAAAATATTGACTTACAAAGAATATTGGTCAAACAATAGAATGGATTTCTTCGCCCGAGATACAAATGTAAATTGTACTATAGTAAAAACAACTGGAAAAATTTAGACGAAAGCCAAATTTGGTAAAGAAAACAAACCTTTGTCGACCTATAAATACTAATTTTATTCCACGAAAGATTTTTCAAAAATTGCTTCGAAACACTTTTATTGTAACAATTTAATTGAAGAAAAATATTATTTATAAAAATAAAAAAGTACAGATACCGACGTAAAAACTTGTTTTTCTGAATCAAGGGGCCTCAAAACGTCGAAATTTCATGAAATTCGCGGAAGTCATTTTTCGCATAAAACTCTTCTCATTATGGATGAGAATGTGATAAAATAATCATGTGGCCTTGAAAAAGTAGCGTTTTTCGCTTCTTGACTTTTTTCCATATCAAGCTTTTTTTGCTTCAAATGTCTATTTTCGTTTGGTTTTTTGAATTTTGAAAATCCTTTAACTCTGGTAAGTTTGATTTTATCAAAAAAAGTTATCAAAGTCGAAGTCCCATTCAATTCGACCAGTCTTTCGAAAGCTATCCGGTATACAGACAACAACGACGACACCGGACAGACAAACAGACCCCGGCGTAAAAACTTGTTTTTCTGACTCGAAAGGCCTCAAAACGTCGACATTTGATAAAATCCGAAAAAGTCATTTTTCATAAAAAAAAACTAATACCTTCTCATTTTGGATGAGAATGTAAAAATTATCAACAAGATTTGTAAAAAATCTTTTAAAGAATAAAATGATTGTCCCGTAAGTTAGAACGGAAAAATTACTATTTCAAAAAAATGAAAGTTGTTCTAAATATTGAGCTATACTCGCGACCGAGACGAATCGGAATAAGAAAGTAAATTTGAAAATTGAACTGCAGTTCGAGTATTAAGAATTTAACAATGATTGATTTTACAAGATGATTCTAGATCTGTTCAAAATGATATAATTTACATATTTTAACGTTAAAATTTGAACTAATTTAATTCGAAAGCCTTAGTAGTGACACAAGTGTAAACGTTCGAATCAATGGCTTCTTAAATGAACGCCTTTATTCAATTTCAAAATCTTTTTGGAGTATTATTTCAGTATAAAATATTCCATTTTTAATCTATTTAGTTTGGAAGTTAAAAAAAAAACATTTTCAATAGTAAACAATTTGAAAAAGTATTGTCACAATTTCAGAGTGGCAAATTTAAACTTTGAATGTTACAATTATAATTGTTTTATTTTTTTATATTTTATATTATTTATATTTTTAAAATAATTCAAAGAGATTTGAAATAATTTAAAAGAGAGTTTTCTGTAATATACAAAAATACAATGCACATTTTCAAACATATTTTTTTATTCAAAAATGCATTTGTTCAATTATTGTTATTTTAAATTCTAACAATAATTTTTAGAAACCTTAAACATTAAAAAAGTTTTTTCTTTTGTATAAGTATTTTATTATTCTATTTAAAAAAATATTTGTTATCAAGCTATTTTTTAATTGTTCAAATTTGGGAGTTGTCTAGCCCAGATATTATATAATTCGGAAATTTTCTGTCGGAAATTCTTAAATTCTGTAAGATTGTAAATTGTCGAGAATACATTTGATATATTTGATGATTTTAAAATGTTTTGAAATGTTGACTTTTTATTTTGAAAATTTACATAATTTTAAGAGGAGGTATAAAAATATGGCACCGCTGAAAAAATCCCGAAAGGAATGAACGAAAAATCCCAAAAAATGAAATCTCCGCCATCTGAAGAATAATTTTATAAAAATTGTATTAAAAAATACATTAAAAAACACGTGCGCTTTGAAAGAAAAAAATGTTCTGCCTAAATGTTTTTCGTACCTACCTAAGAACATTTTTGAAACAAACTTTGCAGGATTCAATTCAACAACGATTTATATCAAAATTAATTTTTATTATTTTTTTATTAAAAAAAAAATTCGATTTTTCAGAACTTTTAAATATTTTTTTCAAATACTATGCACATTTTCAAACAAAATTTTTCATACAGAAATATATATTCGATTATTGTATTTTCAATCAATAAATAATATTTAATAAACAATTTTTTGAATTGTTTAAATTCATGAATTTTCTGGTTCGGATATTTTATAATTCAGCCATTTTCTTCAGGGATTTTTCAAATTCGGTAATATCTTATTGCCCGGAATTTTATTTTTCGTGAATTCTCCAATTCGACTTTTATAATTTCGGGAATTTTATTCTTTGGTTATCTTTCAATTTACGAATTTTACAATGTCGGGAATTTTATTTTTCGGGATTTTTCAGTCGCTTTTTCCGAAAAATAAAATTCCCACATCACTGTAAAAATTGCGAAATTATAACATTGTCGAAATATAAAAATTCCGAATTGGAAAATTCTCGACAATTTACAATCTTACAGAATTTGAGAATTTTTCGACAGAACATTTCCGAATTATATAATATCTGGGCTAGACAACTCCCAAATTAGAACAATTAAAAAATAGCTTGATAACAAATATTTTTTTAAATAGAATAATAAAATATTTACACAAAAGAAAAAACTTTTTTAATGTTTAAAGTTTCTAAAAGTTATGGTTAGAATTTAAAATAACAATAATTGAACAAATGTATTTTTGAATAAAAAAAGATGTTTGAAAATGTGCATTGTATTTTTGTATATTACAGAAAACTCTAGAAAAAATAAAATTATTATTTAAAAAAATGAACATAAAAGTCGCGTTAAATTAGTCTGAAATGAATCCTGCAAAGTTTGATTCAATTGAAGCTCACGTGTCTTTACATTTATGTTTGTATTACATTTTTATACAATTATTGTTATTTCAAATTAAAACAATAATTTATTAAAATCAAACATTAAAAAAAATTTCTATAATAAAAATATTTGATTACTGCATTTGTAATAAATAAATAATATTGACCACAAAACTGTTTTCTCAATTTCTGCGATTCGGGAATTTTCTAGTTTGTATATTTTATCATTAGACAGCATTCAGTCTGGAGTTTTATTATTCGGGAATTTTCAAATTCAATAATATTGTAAACTGTCCAGAATTTCATTGTTCTAGAATTTTTAAATTCGGTTTTTCAGATTTCAGAATTTTATAATTTCGGGGAGTTTACAGTGTCGAAAATATTTCAAACATTTAAAAACATTTGTAAGATTGTAAAAAATTCTGGAAGGTTTTGAGGCATTTTTTTGCAGAATTTTACATAAATTTTACGACAAAATGGGAATCATTATAAATATATTTAAAAGTTTTGAAAAACTTAAAAAATAATTTGAATTATATATGTTTCGAGTAATCTGTAGTAATTATATATAATTCAAAGTTTATTTAAAAATATATTTTATGGAACATGATATTTTTTATGAATATGACAGTGAAATTCTGTTCGTCTAATTTTGTTTGCAAATGTGAAACGTAATCTGGCTTGGAACTGCCGTCTTAACATCTAAAAACCGAAAGAACAACTTTCATATCACTTGGAATTATAATTATATATTTATAAAAATTTAAAAAAATCCATAGAAATTGCAGTCCATAAAAATAAAAATAAATAATATTAAATAACTATATACAGACAATATATAGAATGAAAATTATAAGTAATAATTTTAGAAATATTAGGAAATATATGAAACCGTAATATAAATGATTCATCGACTTTTATTTGTGGTATTTATTAAAATAACCATGTTTTGCAAAGTTATAACTTATAAATGTAAAAATGTTTTAATTGGCAATTTACTAAATTTACTTTCCATCCAAATGGTTCTTGTCTGAACTAAGTAACCATTAGTGCGCCTCGAGGGGCCTATTGAGAGTTGCTTACAGCGCTCCAAGTGGCCATTGTCGATGGGTGCTGTAGCCGGGGAGCGGTGGGTAGAGGGGAACTGACAATTTTCGCCGGACGCGCCGTCTATATTTATCGCGGCTAACTAAGCCCGCAACGCATCTACGTTTATAATATCTTTGTATCTACCCATTCATAACAAGATGAAAATGGCGGGAATATTCAAAAGGTCGAAGTTCAAAAAGATATCTAACGTTCCTTAACTCCAATTTTCTTGACGAATCAAGCTCCAAAGCTGGATCTTAATGAAATAGGAGAACCGGCAGGCAAAATCAGTTATTAAAATTAAAATATTCTAAATTAACGGTGGGAATAGAAAAAAGAAAATCTATAGTGCAACTTGTCAATGAGGGCGGCATCTAGGCCCATTAATCACTAACGTCGATCGGTTGGATCTGTGCGCTGATATTACGGCGGAGGGGGGATAATGCATGAAAAAAATGTTTTTTTATGATTTGTTTAGAGATCTGGTTAAACTAAATGTATTCAAATGTTTTGCATGTTACAAAGTATTATTTTAAAAATAATTAGTAATTTTTTTGTAGAAAAATATCGTGAAATAAGCCAGTGACAGAGAAATTTCGAAGACGCCTCTTGAAAAAGATGATTTGCGGTTCCAGCGATATCTCAACGTAGATTTATCTGAATTAAAAAAAGTTGCAAAATTTAGTTCAAATATAAGCTCCCCCCCCCCCAACGATTATTTTGAGGAATTTTTAATTTGAAAAAATTGTTGTGATCATTTGAAGTAAAATATGCGATTTTGTACGAAAAATTTCGTGAATTTTTACGTGAAAAACAAAGTTAATATAAAAAAATTTTAACAAAAATATCGTTGGGGGGGGGGGGGATTTTTATATGTAGAAAAAGTTTACCAAGTATGAGAAGGATCGGTTTAGTAGTTTATTTAAAAAATATTTTAAAACGAAAATACAAAACAAAATAATTTTGTTTGCAAGTGTTTATCAACCATTCCTCCCTCAGCGACACTAGTTTGGCCATTTGGCAAACACTGTGGAGCTATCATTCGACAGGCTCCTTGGATGAGGATAATAATGATAAAGTCGAAGGTGACACGCCTTGGCGCGCCCGGCGAATTACATGTCGCCGGTGCACGCGATGACTGATCCTCTTTTGCCGCCATTAATGACTGCTTTCTTCGTAGTCCATTTTCCAAGCATTTACTGCATGTAGTGCCCTTTCTTGGTTGCACGAGGGAAGTCCTCGACTCGTCCTCAAGAAATTAAGATGAACTGATCCACAACACAGAAAAAACTCGGGTTTCTATTAGAACCAATTTTTGGTTCCACAGAAAAAAAGGATCAATTTTGTTTCCGAGTATTTTGCTCCAACGATCAATTGACTCGAGATCATAATGATCTGTCTGTTCGAATTAATTTGATCTTATTTTTTGGGTCATTTGTAAGGCTAAACAAAATAGCCACAAATATTTGGAGCCGACGTCATAACGACAAAATCTAAAAAAAGTATCTAACCGCACGCAACTGACAACCACGAAGTCGTATAAAGAGACCCCACTCTCAGAAATCTTGGACACGTGAATTCGGATTTAGTTCAACAAAACACTTCTCGAATATGGCAGAGTTTACTGCTCGCCAGGAGACGCCACAGAACATGCATAAACGGCCGCGTAATTCGAATTCAAAATAAGCAAAGTATTTTTTTTTTAAAGAAAATGATAAAGAATGAATCAAACAAAATATGAAACATGAAATTTTGCTTAATAAAAAGCTGAACTGCAAAGTTAGAAACTATTATTAAGAAAGAAACAAAGGATATTGTAGGAAGGTAAGTTTTCTACGTTTTCAATACAGCAAATAATCTAACTTACCTGCTGTTGGTAAAAACTCACCTTCCTTCCAAATCTTTCGTTTCTTCTTCGATAATACTTTTCAACTTTGCAGTAGTTCGTTTTATGAGGCTACAATTCACGTTAAATAGTTTATTTCACTCGTTTTTTAACATTTTCTTTTAAAAACTTTACTTTGGTTACTTTGAGTTCGAATTACGCGGCCGTTTTGTTAAGTTCAACGGCGCTTAATAAGGAGCGGCACACTCTCCCATTAAGACTAGATGACAATAATGTAGAACAGGAAATAAGTGGTGGGCATATTAAAAAATTCCCTCAAAATCTTCCAAATTTTCCTAACAATTTTACAAAAATTAGAAAAGATTTTTGAATATTTCAGATGTATCAAAAGATAATATGGCAGATTAAAAAAATATTATTTTACAGGATTTTACAAAACATTAGGAAAAATTCGACCCCTTTTAAAATATATTTGGGACTTCTACAGGGTTGGCAGAAGAAAAACATACTTTATGAATTTTCGGAAATGTTTACAAGTTTTAAAATATTTTAAATGTATTTAATACCTTTTAAATGCTTGAAAATATTTTTAGCTGTCCAGAATTTTTCTTAAAATCGTGACACATTATTTAAACTGTAAAAAATTGCCTTAAAATCTTTAAAAATTTTCTAAGAATTTGATTAAAATTAGTTTTTTTCACTCGAAACCTTGTAAAGTTCTTTTAATTAAGGGCGTGTGATACTTGGCCAAATGAGTATTTAGTTTCCCACACTTTTGATACACTTTTTATTTTTCAGAAAAATATTATTGTCAAGAAGTTTGCGTGATTATTTTTTACGACTGTTTTTTTTCTTTTTATGAAAACTTTAAAAGGAATCTGCTTTTTTTAATCTTCCACATTTTAAAAATCTTCTTCATTCGCTTCAAATATTTTAAATATTTTTGAATTTAATGGTTATATAATGTTTTGGAATTTTTAAAGTCTTTTAAAATTTTCTCTTCAAATTAATTTTTCAAAGTAACAAGGCTAAACAAATTATTTTAGGTACCTAAAGAATTTTTTTCATTGTCTTGAATTTTTACTAAAGGCCTCAAATATCTTGTTAGTTTTCCTTGTTTTTGCATCGTTTCCAAACTTCTAAGTATCTCCTAAATTTAATCAAATTTGTCCAAAAATGATATAATATTGCAAAATTTTCCTTTAAAATATCGTAGACTCCTTTTTAAAATTCTACGAAATAATTCAAAAAGTTTTGTAATCTTCTTTAGTTTGCTCCTAGAACTCATCAGTAAAAAAAAATCATTTAAAATTGACCCATAAATCTTTAAATATATTCTTTATTCTCTTGGTACCTTGCAAAATTGAGTTTACCTACATTTTTTCTAAATCCCGAAAAATTAAAAGAATTGTCTTTAAGTCTTCCATATATTTTTCCGAAAATTTTGAAGTCTTAAAAACTTAAAATTATTCTTTCAAAATAAAACATTAACTGTTTAAAATTTGCCCACATATTAAAAAAAAATTAATCTCAAAAACTTTCAAACTTATTAAAAAGCTTGTATATTTTATTCTAAATTCTTCAAAATAAGTTTTCGCCATACTTTGATTTTTTTTTATCTCTTTAAAATTGTCAAAAAGTTAAGGAATTCGAGTGTGGAAGCAAAATCTTTATTAATAAAAAGACAACTTCAAAACAGTCCCTAAAAGTTTCACTCACATAGTATCGCAACCACTTAGGTTTTCGTCAACAATTTTTTGTTAATTTTAGAGATATTTAGTCACATCCCGTGCAGAAAGTTGCGAGTGGCCCTGGTCGGGGCTAGATTTGGTAGAATCTGGCACCGGTCCGGATTCCCAGTCAGGACTAGACACGAAATGAAACGCCTAACCCGATCAGAACTAGACTGGGTTTTCCATGAGGAAAGCCCGATCTGGTTCTTAACAAGCCCCTTTTAATTTTTTAATTATAAAAATATTATTTATTTCTCAAAGAATCATCTTTTCCATCAACAAATTAACAGATTCGTCAAAACTTTAATTGTTTAATCGAAGGTTCAATTTTTTGTTTAAACGTTGATGAATATTGATGGAAATTCGTCATCTTTGATTGAATATTAATCTTCTTGGTCGAAAATTGCGAGACATACTTCTTTTTCATGTAATCATTTCGTATCCAGGCCTCTGTAACACAGGCAATAGTTCTTACTTTTTTTAAGTCCCTTTAACAAATCCCACTCACTTCAATGATCAAACAAAGTTTTGTATAATTATTTTCGATTTAAACAAAAAATAAAAATTTTATTAAATTTTGCTACACTTAAAATTTTTTTTTAATTTTCCTATATATAATCGAAAAATTATTTCACTATCAATGACAAAAAAAAAATCCCAAGAATATTGGCACGTAGAGCAAAGAATAAAAAAGTGAGGTTAGAATAAAAAAAAGTTACAGCATTAAGTACCTACGTCCTCGGGCTAAAAACTTTGCCTAAATGATAAACTATGTGAATCGAGAATTATCCAATTATCGCAAGTGATCCATATTACTTCACTGATTTATTTTTGTACTGTTCTTCACCTTGACAAAGTTATCTTCCTTCAATCCGTCCGTTCGTTGCCAAAGAATCGAACGGAAGACTAATCGAATATGTTTAAGATTAGCGCGGTAAATTCAATTCTAAATATGTATGAACTCTCAATAGATTAAAAAAAATACATAAAATAAACAATAATAACTTGCTAATTGTATTATTAATAAATAATTTAATTCGACCTCAAACATAGGTTTTTGGACATTTTCTTGAAATTAAATTAAGCTTTCCTTAATTTTTTTCTCGTTTTTTATATTCTTCTCATATTAGAACGAATTTTGTTTATAAATGCAATTTCAAAGGTGAAAAAAATTTCATCAACGTTTTAAAGAAATTAAGTCGATATTAATAGTTGTAATTGTTTACAAAGAGTATTCCTTTATAATCGTATATTTATTTAGAAAAATAAAGCAATGCATAAGTGATAATTTTAAAAGCATTACATTTTTAGAAAGAAATAGAGAATGTCACCAGAAAACTTAATGGAAAGAAGGACAATTTGGAATCAAGTGACATTACCTGCAAGTGAAATTCAGTTGATTTAACTTTAGATTAGTCGCCAAGACCACATCAGTAGCCATGATCAGGGACACATTGAGCTAACCCGATCAGAACCACATCGGAAATCGGGATCAAATTGGGCAATTTCTCCCCAGGGTCGAATTTGTTCAGGATATTGATTACTTAATCACTATCTGGTCAACACCTGCACATCTTTCTTGAATCAAAAGGGAAATATTAATTCTTATTCTGGGTTGGTATTTTTTTGAGAGTTTGAAAATAAAAAATAAAATATTTACATTCATTCTTGGACTAAATTGATGTATACATTGCAAAATGTTTATGGAAAACGGGATATGCAACTTTCACATTACGTAATCCGTAATGTATACTCAAGTCTCGTGATGCTGTTCAACGAACTATGAAGCACTCTCGACATGAGCGGGGCAATCAACATGAGATCTTGAACTTAGACCTTGACCGCGGCCAATAGCGCCGAAGTGTGTCGAAGCCTTTCCGTGACTGACTGAAGACCAAAGAGTAAAGAACTTGATTATATTTTTCAATGACATAAGAAATATCTGATAATATCCCGTTGCTTATTTTGCAACATTATCTCGAAATGATCATTTTTTGCATTTACAAACTAAAATTCAGGTAAATGCAATATTAATCGTCACCTTAAGCCAAATTAAAAATTAAAAATGCTTGTAATCGTACTTGAAACTCAATTCTTATTTTCACAAAGGGCTTAAACGATTAAAGTAATCAAGTTTTATCAAGATAAAAAATACTCATTTCATAAACGGATATTTAAACTGACCTATAATCATACTTTTTAGAACACACGGCAAGAACCAGTCTTGTTGTACGAAAAATACTGGGCCCTCTGACGATAACTAATGCAGTGATCAAATAAAGCATAGTCCTGCCACACGCAAGTAAAAAAAGGCAACCCATCAGCCGGTTCGACCCGACGATCTTCCATCTTGGTTTTAAGGGTGGAATTCGGGTGGCGGGGTTTGGTGAGGGTACTTGGTATGGTGGGGGTAGTCGGGCCACTCCAACTCGAACGCATTTGAGCCTAGAATTGGCGGGACCATGCTTTGTTGGATCATGACTCTAGCCTCTAGCTTGCCTGCCTAATATTCGGCGTCGTCATCTGCAGTTTCTTCCAGTGACATGTTTTTATTTTTGTTTCTATTTACGCGTATTAGAATAAGTAACTTCCGTGCCGACACAGTGGATAATTTGCTGAACTTGTGGGACATTTTCTCCTACGTAAACTTTTTTTTTCTTCAGTGTCGCCGCCATGTGGTTTTAAAGATGATGCTTCAGACCGAGCGATTATTTTCCGAAATATGAAATCATACTTTTGACCAGTTTTTAATAAATGAATTTTACTTTTATTGTATTGCATACATTTTCAAACCTATCCGAAATATCCTGAAAACATATTTATTTTTCTAAAAAAGAACTGCTTGAACCCTACGCGTTTGTGTCATTTTTCAACCAGTTTAAAAGGGAAGGATCAATTTGAAGAAGAAAGAGATCAAGTGGATGGTTTGAAATTCAAAACGGATGTCATTCTTTTTTCTTTCAGTAGGTTTCCAGATGATGAATGTTTTTGGTAGAAAATTAACCTTTTTGCTTAAAAGCTTTTTTTTCTTGGAAATTTAAATTTTTGGTTAAGAATTTTATGAATTTTATTAAGAATTCGTGTTTTTGACATTACATGAAACTGTTAAAAAATGCAACTTTTTAAGTTGAAAATTGAACCTTTAAGGTTGAGAGTTTTAGAGTTTTGTTAAAAATGAGTTTTTTTTTGTTGAAAATTAATCTTTTTGTTAAATAATTCATTTTATTGATTAAAAGTTTAACAACTGGGTTTTAAATTTAAACTACTTACATGAAAAATGAAACCAATTTTTTTCTTTCTTTCTTCAGAATTCAACTTTTTGGTTGACGATTCTTTAATTTTATTAAAAATTCATATTTTTAGGCAGAAAATTATTTTTGTTTTAAAATTCATCTTTTTTAGTTGACAACTCAACTTTCTGGGTGAGAGTTCATCTTCTAGGTTAAAAATTTAAAAGCTGGATTTTACAGTTGAACTGCTTTCTTATAAATTACACCATTTTTTGTATCTTTCTTGAAAATTCAACTTTCTCGTAGAGGATTCTTGAATTTCATTAAAAATTCGTTTCCCTTAGTAATAAATTAATCTTTTTGTTTAAAAATTATATTTTTTAGTAGAAAATTCAATTTGGTGGTTCAAAAATCTGAATTTTTGTTAAAAATTCTTGGTTCGGTAAAAAATTTAACTTTTTGTTTAAAAATTGGTCTTTGCTGAAAACATAACAACTGGTTTTAAAGTTTCACTATTTTCTTAAATATTAAACAAAGGGGGACGGTCGGTAAGGCCGGTTTTTGGCCTAATTTATTTTTGGACCAAAAAATCTGAAAAAATCATGTTAGTATCTTATAAGTATCCCGAGTCGATTGCACGCTACACGGACTACCCTC
>NC_046660.1:14978570-14994266 GCF_010883055.1 Belonocnema kinseyi
TATTCTGAGGTTAGCTCGGGTTTACTATGGTTTTCGGGGTCGCCGAATACAAATCTGGCGTCCTTTGACTTTTATCGCGACAGGTTCAAGGTCATTGGAAGGATTTGACCTTCCCATGACCTTGAACCTGACGCGATAAAGGTCAGCGGACACCAGGTTCGTAATCAGCGACCCCAAGAACCTATAACATATTTTTTTTAAATTTGTTTACCGGTTTTGTCTCGATTTGACCTTCAAATGACCTTCAAATGACCTTGAACCTGAATCGATAGAGTTCAACGGATGCCAGATTCGTAATTAGCGACTCCAAAAACCTATAACGTATTTTTTTGGATTTTTTACCGTTTTCTCTCGATTTGACCTTCAAATGACCTTGAACCTGACGCGATAAAAGTCAAAGGACGCCAGATTTGTATCCGGCGACCCCGAAAACCATATTAAACCCGAGCTAACCTCAGAATACATGTTTAAGAGTGTCAAATCTCTCGAAAATACAGTTGGTGGGTAGTGGTGTTTCCTATATTTGAAGGGTGGTAGGGGTGGCTGGGGGGTGGAGGGTAGTCCGTTTAGCGTGCAATCGACTCGGGATACTTATAAGATACTACCATGATTTTTTCACATTTTTTGGTCCAAAAATAAATTAGGCCAAAAACCGGCCTTGCCGACCCTCCCCCTTTTTCCTTTCTTTCCAAAAAATTTAACTTTTTCGTAGAGCAGTCTTTAATTTTATTAAAAATTCGTTTAATTTAGCAGAAAAAAATATTTATCTTTTTGGTTAAAAATTAATCTTTCTTTAATTGAAAATCCAAGTTTTTCGCAGAGAATTCTTGAATTTCTTCAAAAATTCGTTCTTCGGTAAAAAATTAATCTTTCTGTTTAAGGATGCATCTTTTTGATTAAAAAATTAACAACTAGGCTTTAAACTTTAACAACCTTCGTAAAAATTCAACTTTGTTTCGGAATTCTGCAATTTTGTTAAAAATTCATCTTTTTTGTAGTAAATTAATCTTTCTGTTGAAAATTAAATATCTTCGTTCCGAATTCCTTAATTTGGTTGAAAGTTCATTTTTTTTACGGTAGAAAATTATTGTTTTCGGTTAACAATTTAACGTGTAGGTTTTTAAGTTAAACTACTTTCTTATAAATGCATTTTTCGGATGAGGATTCCAAATTTTCTTTAAAAATTCATCTTTTTGGTCGAAAATTGAATTCTTCTGTTGAAAATTCCCTTTTATGGGTTGAAAAATTACTTTAGTAATTGAAAATTGTACTGTTCCATTTTTAGTCGAAAATGGTTAGTTTTTAAGTAAAAAATCAATTTTTTGTTAAAATCGAACTATTTTTTTTAGAAATTCGCTTTTTAGTAGAATGTTAACCTGGTACAGTTAAAGATTTAACTTTTGGTATAATATTAAGTTTTTATATTAAAATTTCATATTTTTGATTTCATAACTCAAATGTTTTGTATCGAAAAATCGTCATTTTTCCTTGAAAGTTCAATAATTTAATAATAAAAAAAAAGAACTACTATTTGGTAGACAATTTTTTTAAATTATTTATTTTAATTAAAAGTTTAACTTCCATTTTTGATTAAAAATTTACCTTTCTTATATCAAAAATTCAATAATACTCGGATTAACTCTCATCAGTACAAAAAATTAATCTTTTTTTAGCCTTTGTGTAATTTTTATAATTAAAGAAGAAAGTGACCAAGTGGATTCAAAGCAGATGTCGCTAAAATTAATATGATGCAATTAAGATTTATGACTCGACTGATTGGACTCTTCGAAGACCATATTTCTTAATAAAACAGTACTCTTGTAAAAAATTCAAGACATTGCATCTGATGAAAATATTACACTTCTACGTCTTTTTTTTAATACAGTCCACATTCTCAATAGTGCCGCGATTATCTTTTGGTTTCAAATCTTCTGCTTTTCGTTGAAAATTGAAAGTTTTTGTTGAGAATTCTAGGGTATTGTTAAAAAATCGTTTTTTTTTTGTTAAAAATTAATCTTTTCTTCAAAGAAATCAATTTCTAGGTTGAAAATTTAAAAAAATAGGTTTTAAAGTTGAAATACTTTCTTGAAAATGAGACCATTTTTTTCTTTCTGTCTTAAAAAAACACTTTTTAGTAGAGGATTCTTGAATTTTATAAAAAATTCGTCTTATTTAATTTTAAACTATTTTTTTTGTTTAAAAGTTCATTTTTTTGTAGACCTTTCCAAATTTTGTAGAGTTCTGAATTTTGTTTAAAAATCGTTTTTTTTTTGTTAGAAAATTAATCTTTTTGGTTAAAAACTTAACATCTAGGTTTTAAAGTTGAAATAATTTCTTTAAAATTAAACAATTTGTTTCTATCTTTCTCAAAATTTTAACTTTTTCGTTGAAAAGTCTTGAATTTCATTAAAAATTGTTTTTTTTTTGTTTTGTTTTTTTATGGCAAATTAATCTTTTGGTTTTTAAATTTATATTTTTTAGTTGAAAATTCCAGTTTTTGTTGGAGAATTCTTGAATTTTATTAAAAATTCTTTTTTGGTATTAAATTCATCTTTTTATTTTAAAAATGTAGCTTTCTCAGCTGAAAATTTCACTTTCTGGTTGAGAATCCTTGAATTTTGTTAAAAATTCGTTCGTTTTTGTTTTTTTCTGTAGAAAATTAAACTTTTTGTTCGAAAATTCATTTTTTTGGTAAAAAATCTAACACCTGGGTATTTAAGTTGAACTAATTTCTTAAATATTAAAAATAAATTTCTTTCTATCTGAAAAATTCAACTTTTTGGTAAGAAATTTGTAAACTAGCTTTTTAAGTTGAACTACTTTCGTAAAAATTAAAAAAACATTTCATTAGTTCTGAAAAATTCAACTTTTTTGTTAAAAAGACTTGAATTTGATTAAAAATTCTTTTTTAACAAAAAAGAATTTCGTTAAAATTGAATTTAAATTAAATTTTGTTAAAAAGACTTTTGGTAAAAATTCGTGCTTTTGTAGAAACTTAATTTTTTCATTTAAAAATTCATCTTTTTGGTTAAAAATTTAATTTAAGTTGAACTACCTTTTTAAAAAATAATAAATTTCTATCTTTCTAAAAATGTAACTTTTTCGTTGAAATTTCTTGAATTTCATTCAATTTTCTTTTTTTTTTTTTTGGTATTAAATTAATCCTTTTGTTTGAAAGTTCATATTTTTTAGTTGAAAATTCAACTGTTTGTTGCAGATGTCTTAAATTTTGCTAAAAATTCGTCTTTTTTTGTAATAAATTCATCTTTTTTAGTTGAAAATTCAACTTTTTGTTTGAAAATTTTGGAATTTTATTGAAAATTCATCTTTCTGGTCGTAAATTAGTCTTTTAGTTTAAACATTCATCTTTCTTAGTTGAAATTTGGCCTTTTTAGTTGAAAATTCTTTAATTTTATTAAAAAAGTGTGTTTTTTGGTAGTAACTTAAACTTTTTGTTTAGAAATTCATATTTTTTAGTTAAAAAATTCAACTTCTTGATTCGAAATTCTTAAATTTTGTTAAAAATTCGTCTTATGTGGTGAATTTATATTTTTTAGCTTAAAATTCACCTTCTAGGTTGAAAATTCTTCACTTTTATTGAAAATTCGTCTTTTTAGTAGAAAATTAATCTTTTTGTCTAAAGATGTATTTTCCTAAATAGAAAGTTCACCTTCTTGCTTGAAAATACTTCAATTTTATTAAAAGTTCGTCTCTTTGGTAGTAAATTAATTTTTTTTTCAATTCAGATTTTTTTAGTTGTAAATTCAACTTTTTATTTTAGAAGTCTTAAAGTTGGTTGAAAATTCGTTTTTTTTGTACCAAATTTATCCGTTTTCGTTGAAAATTCAACTTTTTGTTTGAAAATGTAGTAATTTTATTCAAAATTCATCTTTTTTATAGTAAATTAATTTTTTGGTTTATAAATTCATATTGTTTAGTTGGAACTTCAAACTTTTGTTTGATAATTCTTGAATTTTGTTAAAACTTTGTTGTTTTGGGTAGAAAATAAAAAATTTTGTTCAAAAATTGATTTTTTTTCAAATTTAAAAATTAGATTTTTAAGTTGAACTACTTTCTTAACAAAAATTTGTAATTTCTTTCGTTCTGAAAGACTCAGCTTATTGGTTTGAAATTCTTGAATTTAATTGAAGAAAAATCGTCTTTTTTGGTGATAAACCAATCCTTTATTTTAATTTATCATTTTTGTTGAAAATTCAACTGTTTGGTTTTAAAGTATTGAATGTTATTCCAAAACTTTTTACTACAGTAAATTAATGTTTTTGATTTAAAATTCATATATTTTTTGAACTTTTTGGTTAGAAACTTTTGAATTTTATTGAAAAATCGTCTTTTTTGGTAATAAATTAATATTTTTGTTTCGAAATCAATCTTTAATCTTTTTGGTTATCTTTAATTTTTGTTAATCTTTTTGTTTAAGAAATCATCTTTCTGTTAAAAAATGTACCTTTTTTAGTTTAAAAATCAACTTTTTGGCTTAGAATTCTTGAATTTATTTAAAAATTATTACTTTTTTTTTGCGTGAAAAATTGAACTTTTTATTCAGAAATTTATAATTTGAGTTACAAATATAAAAACTTGGTTTTTAAGTTGAACTGCTTTCTTAAAAATTAAAAAAAATTTTTTTCGCTCTGAAAAATTCAACCTTTTGGTTTGAAATTCTTGAATTCGATTGAAAAATCGTATTTTTTGGTAGTAACCAATCCTTTTTTTTTTTTTAAATTAATCCTTTTTAGTTAAAAATTCAACATTTTGGTTCCAGAGTCTTGAAATTGACTAAAAATTCTTTTTTGGTAGTAAATTAATATTTTTGTTTCAAAATCAATCTTTAATCTTTGTTAATCTTTTTGTTTAAAAAATCATCTTTCTGTTGAAAAATGTACCTTTTTTAGTTTAAAAATCAACATTTTGGCTTAGAATTCTTGAATTTATTTAAAAATTGGTTTTTTTGTTTGGTTGAAAAATTTAACTTTTTATTTAGAAATTCATAATTTGGGTTAAAAATCTAAAAACTTGGTTTTTAAGTTGAACTACTTTCTTAAAAATTAAAAAAAATTTCTTTCGTTCTGAAAAATTCAACCTTTTGGTTTGAAATTCTTGAATTCGATTGAAAAATCGTATTTTTTGGTAGTAACCAATCCTTTTTTTTTTAATTAATCCTTTTTAGTTAAAAATTCAACTTTTTGGTTCCAGAGTCTTGAAATTGACTAAAAGTTCTTTTTTGGTAGTAAATTAATATTTTTGTTTCAAAATCAATCTTTAATCTTTGTTAATCTTTTTGTTTAAAAAATCATATTTCTGTTGAAAAATGTACCTTTTTTAGTTTAAAAATCAACATTTTGGCTTAGAATTCTTGAATTTATTTAAAAATTGGTTTTTTTGTATGGTTGAAAAATTTAACTTTTTATTTAGAAATTCATAATTTGGGTTAAAAATCTAAAAACTTGGTTTTTAAGTTGAACTACTTTCTTAAAAATTAAAAAAATTTCTTTCGTTCTGAAAAATTCAACTTTTTGGTTTGAAATTCTTGAATTTGATTGAAAAATCGTATTTTGTTGGTAGTAAATGATCCTTTTTTTAAAATAAATTCTTTTTAGTTAAAAATTCAACCTTTAGGTTTAGTCCTTGAATTTAATTTATCTTGAAGTACTATTTTTTTAATAAAAAAAAAAAAAATGTTCTTGCTTTTCTGAAAATTAAAGTTTTTTGTTGAAAAGTCTTGAATTTCATTAAAAAACATTGTTTCTAGTAAATTTATCTTTTTGTTTACAAATTATTTTTTTTAGTTGAAGATTCAATTTTTTGGTTAAAAGTTCTGAAATTTTATTAAAAAAATCGTCTTTTTTTGGTAGTAAATTAATGTTTTTGGTCGAAAATTGATCTCTTGCAAGATGCAAATTGAATCAATTATAGGTGGCTGCAGGACTATAAATGGCATGTACACTGTACAGCTTGTTTTATTTCCGTAGGAAGGAATTCGTATCGTGTAGGCTTTAGAGTCACGCTCTTTCCGAGTTATATTTATGGGAATAGTGCATAACAGTATTTTCAGACACGTATATTTAACGAGAAGATCTAATCAAAATCCTTATTTTTAATTTTCTTTTTATTATTTTTTTTTTAATTAACATCAGTATCATGATTAACAAG
Source organism: Belonocnema kinseyi (assembly GCF_010883055.1). Taxonomy (NCBI): domain Eukaryota; kingdom Metazoa; phylum Arthropoda; class Insecta; order Hymenoptera; family Cynipidae; genus Belonocnema; species Belonocnema kinseyi. Next base: position 14,984,739 of record NC_046660.1, read on the forward strand.
ATCACAACTCGTTCCAATTTGTAGTTCCACCCACAGAAATCGACAGAAAAAAAAAAGATTTCAAGAACGCTAATTGATGAGAAAGAAAACAAAACATGATAAATCATTCGCTCGCGATGATTTCTCAATAATTATTGAGGAATTAATTATAATTAATTATAATTAAACAAATCCTGTATTTTAAAATCACTAGAGATAAAAGAAAAATTCAAAGAGGATTATCTTGATAAAACTATCCAGCTGATTAGAAATAAGCCATAAATTATTTTTACAATAATTATATTCGACCCCCCACCACCCCCGGAAAGCTAAGTAGCCTTTGGTAAAATCCGATTTTACGTTTATACTATTTTTTTTTGTTTATAGCCATCATGTAGTGAAAAAAAATTTCTAAACAAAACAATTCAATTTTCAACTAAAGAATTGAATGTTTAACTAAAAATTTAAATTTTCAAACAAAAAAAGCATTAAAAAAATAGTTGCACTTTAAAACCTAGTTGTTTTAACGTTTAATCAAAAATATTCATTTTCTAATTAAAAAATGCAAGAATTCTTAAACAAAAAGTTTAATTTTCAACTGAAAAATATATATTTTTGAACAAACCGATTAATTTACTACCAAAAAAGAATTTTATTAAAACAAAATTTAAGAATTCTTAACTAAATTGATTAATTTTCAATTAAGCAAGATGAATTTCTAAACAAAAAGATTAATTTACAACAAAAAATACGAATATTTAACAAAATTCAAGAATTCCGAACGAAAATGTCAAATTTTCAAATAAAAAAGAAGAATTTTAAAATAAAATTTAAGAGTTTTCAACCGAAAAGTTGAAGTGTCAACTAAAAAATTAATTTACTACAAAAAAAAGACGAATTTTCAATAAAATTCAAGAATTTTGAATCTAAAGTTTGAATTTTTAAAAAAGAAAGAAAATTTTTTTTAATTTTTACGAAATTATTTGAACTTTAAAACATACTTCTGAAATTTTTAACCGAAATGATTGATTTTTAAACCAAAAGATTAATTTACTGCCAAAAAGAAGAATTTTCAACAAAAATAGATATTTTTAACTAAGAAAGATAACTGTACAGAAAAAAGACGAGTTTTTAATGAAATTTGAAAATTTTTAACAAAAATGGTGAATTTTAATCCAAAAAAGATTCATTTTTGAACAAAAAGATTACTTAACTACCAGAAAATATGAATTTTCAAAAAAATTCAAGAATTTGCAACCAAACAGTTTAATTTTCAACTAAAAAATATGAATTTTTATTAGAAAGAATCATTTACTACCAAAAAAGATGAATTTCCAGAAAAATTCAAGAATTCTGTACCAAAAACTGGAATTTTCTACTGAAAAAACACGAATTAAAAAAAAATCAGGAAGTTTTATCAAAAAGTTCAATTTTCAACTTAAAAATATGAATTTTTAAATAAAAACATTGATTTATTACAAAAAAGACGAGTTTCTAATAAAATTTAAGAATTTTTAACCAAAAAGTTGAATTTTCAACTAAAAAAAGATGATTTTACTACAAAAAAAAACGACGAGTTTTAATGAAATTTGAGAATTTTTAACCAAAAAGGTGAATTTTCAACCAAAAAAGATTAATTTTTAAAGAAAAAGATTACTTAACTAAAAGAAAAGATGAATTTTTGATAAAATGCAAGAATTTGCAACCAAAAATTTTAATTTTCAACTAAAAAATATGAATTTTTAATAGAAAGAAACATTTACTACCAAAAAAGATGAATTTCCATGAAAATTCAAGAATTCTGTATCAAAAGGTAGAACTTTTAAGAAATAAATAATTTTTTTATTTTTAAAAAGGTAGTTAAACTTATATTAAATTTTTGCCCAAAAACTTGAATTTATAAACTAAACGATTAATTTACGATCAAGACAGACGTATTTTCAATAAAATTTTTAAACAAAAAGTTGAATTTTTAACTAAACCGGATGAATTTAGTACAAAGAGACGAATTTCTAAACGACTTTAAGACTTCTAAAACAAAAAGTTGACTTTTCAACCAAAAAAATATTAATTTGAAAAAAAGTATTAATTTACCACAAAAAATACGAATTTTTAATAAAATTGATTCATTTTCAACCAAAAAGGTGAATTTTCTATTTAGAAAGATACATTTTTAAACAAAAAGATTAATTTACTCCCAAAAAAGATAAATTTTCAATAAAATTCAAGAATTTTAACCAAAAAGTTGATTTTTTAACTAAAAAAAATTAATTTACTACAAAAACAAGAATTTTTAACAAAATTTAATAATCCTGAACCAAAAAGTGGAATTTTCTAGTGAAAAAACACGAATTAAAAAAAATCAGGAATTTTTACCAAAAAGTTCAATTTTCAACTTAAAAATATGAATTTTTGAATAAAAATATTAATTTATTACCAAAAACGATGAATTTTCAATAAAATTCAACTATTTTCAATCAAAAAGTTGAATTTTTAACTGAAAAAGATGAATTTGATACAAAAAGAAGAATTTTTAGCTAAATTTAAGAATTTTGTACTAAAAAGTGGAATTTTCTGCTGAAAAAACACGAATTAAAAAAAATTCAAGAACTCTTAACCAAAATGTTCAATTTTTAACTAAAAAATATCAATTTTTAAACAAAAAGATTAATTTACTACAAAAAGACGAGTTTTTAAAAAATTTAAGAATTTTCAACCAAAATGGTGAATTTTCAAGTAAAACAGATTAATTTTTAGACAAAATGATTAATTTACTTGTAAAAAAGACGATTTTTCCAGAAAATTCGAGAATTCTGACCCAGAAGGTTGAATTTTTAAGAAAGTATTTGAAGTTTGAAACCTGCTTCCAAAATTTTCAACCGAAAAGATTAATTTTTAAACAAAAAGATTAATTTACTGCAAAATAAGAAGAATTTTTAACAAAAAAGATATATTTTTAACTAAAAAAGATTACTTTACTATAAAAAGACGAGTTTTGAACAAAATATAAGAATTCTGTACTAAAAAATTGAATTTTTAACTAAAAAAAAGATGTTTAAGTTAAATTTAAGAGTTTTCAACGAAGAAGATTGAAGTGTCAACTAAAAAAACAATTATTTTTAAACAAAAAGATTAACTTACAACCAAGAAATACGAATTTTCAATAAAATTTAAGAATTCTGAACCTAAAGGTTTAATTTTTAAGAAAGAAAGAAAAAATATCTATTTTTTTAATTTTTAAGAAAGTATTTGAACTTTAAAACATACTTCTTGAATTTTTAACCGAAAAGATTAATTTTTAAACAAAAATATTAATTTTCTGCCAAAGAAAAAAAAATTTCAACTAAAAAGATATATTTTTAACAAAATATAACAATTCTAAACCAAAAACTTGAATTTTTAACAACAACAAAAAAACGAATGTACTACAAAAAGAATTTTTAACTAAATTTAAGATTTCTGTACCAAAAAGTGGAATTTTTTACTGAAAAAACACGAATTAAAAACATTCAAGAATTCTTAACCAAAATGTTCAATTTTCAAATAAAAAATACGAATTTTTGAACAAAAATATTAATTTATTACCAAAAAGGATGAATTTTCAATAAAATTCAACTATTTTCAACCAAAAAGTTGAATTTTTAACTGAAAAATATGAATTTACTACAAAAGGAAGAATTTTTAACTAAATTTAAGAATTCTGTACCAAAAAGTGGAATTTTCTACTGAAAAACACGAACTAAAAAAATTCAAGAATTCTTAACCAAAATGTTCAATTTTCAACTAAAAAATATGAATTTTTAAACAAAAAGACTAATTTACTACCAAAAAAAAGACGAGTTTTTAATCAAATTTAAGAATTTTTAAACAAAAAGGTTAATTCTTTAACACAAAAGAATAATGTTTGAACAAAAAGATTAATTTACTGCCAAAAAACATGAATTTTCAATGAAATTAAAGAATTTTTAACCAAAAAGTTGAATTTTCAAATAAAAATGAGAAGGCAGCCAACCAAATCCCCTTTCTCCTTTTTTTCTTTCTTTCGTATTTTTTTATTGTCATTGAATTACAATAAAATTACATTTTAAAATTTTAACATTTTAAAAAACGAACAGGGGCTCTCTCTTTTATACCTGAGAATCGAACCTATTTTTATTTTTGTCCGAAAATTATTTTTTATTTTTATTTTTTTTATTTTTTCAGATTACAATAGGATTGTTTTTTTTTTGTTTGTTTTTGTTTGTTCGTTGTGGTACAAATTTGGTCGTTGGATTCTTGTTTTTTTTTAACAGGAGTTTGCATGAAAAATAATCATTTACTACCAAAAAGACGAATTTTTAATAAATTTTAACAACATTTAACCAAAAAGGTGAATTTTTAACTAGAACTGATTAATTTGTAAACAAAAAGATTATATCAATTCACTATCAAAAAAGAAGAATTTTCAAGAAAATTTTAGAATTCTGAACAAAATTTTTTTTTCAAGAAATTAGTTGAACTTTAAAAACTAGTTGTCAAATTTTTAACCAAGAAGATTAATGTTTAAACAAAAAGATTAATTTTTCACCTAAAAAGACGTGAATTTTGAATAAAAATCAAGAATTTTTAACCAAAAAGTTTAATTTTCAACCAAAAAAATATGGATTTTCACACAAAAAGAATAATTAACTACTAAAAGGAATAATTTTTAATAAATTTTAGGAATTTTTAAGCAAAAAGTTAAAGTTTCGACAAAGGAAGATGATTTTTCGAACAAATAGATTCATCTGAATTAAAAAAAAACTCAAAAAAATAGTTAAATGGTCACACAAAGAAGATTCTAGTCTACTTTCCAACACGAAAATAAGAATTGTAAGCTATAAATTAACTTTCTGCTAATTAGTCGAATTTTAAACCAAAAAGTATCATTTTTTAACAAGATTATTAAATTTCAAACCATACAGTTGCATTTTTTTCCAAGAAAAATGTAAGTCCTAATAAAACAGGCAAGTTTTTAAATAAAAAAGACAAATTTTCAAAAAAAAGCAGAATTTTCTTCTAAAAAGATTTTAATTCACTTTTAAGCGAAAATATTAAAATTTTATAATAAAATTAATTTTATGGCAGAAAAGATTAATTTCTGACTAAATATAAGAACTATCAACCCAAAAGTTGAATTTTCAACTTAATTAAGTTAATTGTCAACAAAAAATGAATTTTTAACAAAATTGTTCAGTTTTAAGTAAAAGTTTTTTTACTTTATAAAAACTATTTTTGAACAAAAATGGAATGGGTAAATTTTAAATTGCTCAAGTTATTTTTTAATCTAAAAAAAGGAATTTTCAAAAAAATAGTTTAATTTGCAACCAAAGAGAAGAATTTTTAAATAAAATTTTGAATTGTCAACCGAAAAATGTTTTTTTAAGAGAGTGGTTCAACTTCCAAACTAATTTATTACATTTTTCAACCAAAAAGATTAATGTTCTACCAAAAAAAGGATTTTTCAAAAAGTTCAAGAATTCTGAACCAAGAAGTTGAATATTCAAAAAAAATCAATTTACTAAAAAAAATGAATTTCTAACAAAATTCAAGAACTCCGAAACAAAAAGTTGAATTTTTAAGAATGCAAGAAAAAAATTGTTTAATTTTTAAGAAAGTAGTTCAACTTTAAAACCTAGTTGTTAAATTTTTAACCAAAAAGACGGATTTTTAAACAATACAAAAAAATCTTTTACCGTAAAACAAGAATTTTCAACAAAAATCAAGAATTCTCAACCCAAAAAGTTGGATTTTTGACTAAAAAGGATGAATTTTTAAATAAAATAGTTTACTTGCTACCTAAAAAAAAGAATTTTCAATAAAATTCAAAAATCTTCAACCAAAAAGTTGGTTTTTTGAAAAAGATAAAAAATTGTTTAATTTTTAAGGATGTAATTTAACTTTTAAACCTAGATGTTAAATTTGTAACCATGAAGATAAATTTTTAAACAAAAAGATTAATTGACTGCCAAAAAAGAAGAATTTTAAACAAAAAATATATATTTTAAACTAGAAAAGATAACTTTCTAAAACCAAAAAATATGACTTTTCTACAAAATTGTAGAATTATTAACCTAACAGTTGCATTTCTTTCAAGAAATGCGAAATTCGGTTTAAAATAGATGAAGTAAAAAAAAACTTCAAAAAGCAGTTCCATTTGCATACTGTTATTCTTTTTCAAAAATTAAAACAAAATCTTTCTTTTCTGAAAATTTAACTTTTTGGTTGAAAAGTTTTGAATTTTCTTGAAAAGTTTTGTTTTCGGTAGCCAATTAATATTTTTCTCTAAAAATTCATCTTACTTGAGAATTCAACTTTTTGATAATAATTCTGGAATTTTGTTAAAAATTATTTTTTTTTGTTCAAAATTAATCTTTTTCTTTAAAAATTCATCTTACTTATTTTAAAATTCCAAAATTTTGGTTGAGGATTCTAGAATTTTGTTAAAAAATTGTTTGTTTTTGTTTCGGTATAAATTTATTATTTTTTGTTTAAAAATTGATGTTTTCGTTAAAAATTTAACAACTAGGTTTTGAAGTTAAAATACTTTCTTAACAAAATAAAAAAAATTTCGTTCTAAAAATTCAAGTTTTTGGTTAGGAATTCTTAAATATTATTGAAAATTGGTATTTTCAAGAAGTAAATTAATCTTTTTGTTTGAAAATTTATACTTTTTAGTTGAAAATTGAACTTTTTTGTTGAGAATCATTCAATTTAGTTTAATTAAAAAAATTTGATTAAACATTTAACAACTAGGTTTTAAAGTCGAACTCCTTTCTTAAAAATACATTTTTTTGTTTGGCGTTTCAAAATTCATATATTTAGTTGATAATTGAATTATTCTGTTGAAAATTCCATTTTTTTTTGTTAAAAAAATTACGTTAATAATTGAAAATTTACCACTTCCAATACACTTTTTTCCGATCTGAAGTGTTTCATGTTGATACCCTCTACACTTTTTTTTTTTTTGATCTGGTAAAATCCATAATTTCAAAATCCATAATTATTAAAAAAATCAACAAAGTAGTTCAATTTTAACTGAAAATTCAATTTTCTCTTAAAAAGAACCATTTTCGAACAAAAACTGAATGGGTAAATTGTCAATTACTAAAGTAATTTTTCAACCACAAAAAAATGAAATTTTCAAACAAAAAATTTCATTGTTCACTAAAGATAGGAATGTTTAAATAAATTTTGAATCGTCAACCAAAAAATACATTTTTAAGAAATTAGTTTCACTTCAAAAAACCTAGTTGTTGAATGTTTAACCAAAATGATAAATTTTCTATTAAAAAAAAAATATTTTTAACCAACTTTAAGAATTTTGAATAAACAAAAATATTAATTTACTACTAAAGAAAACAAAACAATTTTTGAACAACATTAAATAATTCTAAACCAAAATGTTGAATTTTCAACTCAGTAAGGAGAATTTTTGAACAAACAGTTTAATTTACTTCTTAAATAATTCTTTTTTTTATTTTATGTTAGTGGTGTTCTTTCGAATAAAATGACTGTTGTTAATAAAAAGTCTTTAGATTTAAAAGAATGTGAAAAAAATGTGAACAATAACAGGGGATTTTAGCTTTTTTTACTGGAAATGAAAATTAATGTAATTGATACCAATTTAACAATTTAACAATTAAAATTTGATGAAAAGGTTACATAAATTTTTTTTGAAGTTAAAATATAAATTTTGATCAGTTATCAAAAATATTTTCCTTGCTTTTCTTTTAGATTATAGATAATATCAAATATCAAATTTTTGTATTCCTGGATACACTTCAAAGGAAACCTCATAAACTAAAAAAGCCTGCAAATGAGCTGGAATTTAATTACACCTTACAGTGTGGAGGTCTTTTTGTGGTCTGATGTATTCTATTTTAATACCCACGACACTTTTTTTTCTAATTTGAACTATTGCATGTTGATATCCACTACACTTTTTTTCTAATCTGAAGTGTTTCATTTTGATATCCACTAATTTTTTTTTTCTTATACGAAGTGTTTCATTGTGATATCCACTACACTTTTTTCTGATCTGAAGTATTTCATGCTGATACCCACTACACTTTTTTTCCTTTTTTTTTTCTATTACGAAGTATTTCATTTTGATATCCACTACACTTTTTTCTGATCTGAAGTATTTCATGTTGATACCCACTACACTTTTTTTCATGTTGATACCCACTACACTTTTTTTCATGTTGATACCCACTACATTTTTTTTCTTTTTTTTTCTAATACGAAGTATTTCATTTTGATATCCACTACACTTTTTCTGATCTGAAGTATTTCATATTGATACCCAATACACTTTTTTTTCATGTTTACCCACTACACTTTTTTCTTATCTGAAGTATTTCATGTTGATACCCACTACACTTTTTTTTTAATTTTTTTTTCTAATATGAAATATTTCATTTTGATATCCACTACACTTTTTCCTAATCTGAAGTATTTTATGTTGATACCCACTACACTTTTTTTTCTATTACGAAGTATTTCATTTTGATATTCACTACACTTTTTTCTGATCTGAAGTATTTCATGTTGATACCCACTACACTTTTTTTCATGTTGATACCCACTACACTTTTTTTTCATGTAGATACCCACTACACTTTTTTTTCATGTTGATAACCACTACACTTTTTTTTCTTTTTTTTCTAATACGAAGTATTTCATTTTGATATCCACTACACTTTTTTCTAATCTGAAGTATTTCATGTTGATACCCACTACACTTTTTTTTCTATTACGAAGTATTTCATTTTGATATCCACTACACTTTTTTCTGATCTGAAGTATTTCATGTTGATACCCACTACACTTTTTTTTCATGTTGATACCCACTACACTTTTTTTTCTAATACGAAGTATTTCATTTTGATATCCACAACATTTTTTTCTAATCTGAAGTATTTTATGTTGATACCCACTACACTTTTTTTTCATGTTGATACCCACTACACTTTTTTTCATGTTGATACCCACTACACTTTTTTTCGTGTTGATACCCACTACACTTTTTTTTTCTTTTTTTTAATACGAAGTATTTCATTTTGATATCCACTACACTTTTTCTGATCTGAAGTATTTCATGTTGATACCCAATACACTTTTTTTTCATGTTTACCCACTACACTTTCTTTTTCTTTTTTTTCTAATACGAAGTATTTCATTTTGATATCCACTACACTTTTTTCTTATCTGAAGTATTTCATGTTGATACCCACTACACTTTTTTTTCTTTTTTTTTCTAATACGAAATATTTCATTTTGATATCCACTACACTTTTTTTAAATCTGAAGTATTTTATGTTGATACCCACTACACTTTTTTTATTTTTTTTTCTATTACGAAGAATTTCATTTTGATATCCACTACACTTTTTTCTGATCTGAAGTATTTTATGTTGATACCCACTACACTTTTTTTCATGTTGATACCCACTACACTTTTTTTTCATGTTGATACCCACTACACTTTTTTTTTCTTTTTTTCTAATACGAAGTATTTCATTTTGA
>NC_046660.1:14994366-14995025 GCF_010883055.1 Belonocnema kinseyi
TTCATGTTGATACCCACTACACTTTTTTTTCTTTTTTTTCTAATACGAAGTATTTCATTTTGATATCCACTACACTTTTTTCTGATCTGAAGTATTTCATGTTGATACCCACTACACTTTTTTTATTTTTTTATTTTGATATCCACTACACTTTTTTCTGATCTGAAGTATTTCATATTGATACCCACTAAACTTTTTTTTCTTTGATCTGGTAAAATCCATAATTGTTTGGACCCTTTGTCGGTTTCCTGTCGAGATAATGTGTGCCCAGAGGATTTGCGGTGGATGTGAAAATTTCCTCGTATTGGTTCTCATGTGTGATCGATCGGCCGCCGACGAATGTGTAGTAAAGCTTACATTAGCGCTGCCAGGCAACCTATAGTCCTATAGTGTTTGCTTGGCCAGATCGTGTTCACCTGGCAAGGTGAACAAACTCCAAGTCGAGAGGACAGACCTTCCCCACGACGTTGGTACCTTATTCGTCGACTCACTAAAAGAGCTTGGGGACCCCAAAAATCCCATTTCCGGCTCAATTTGGCATAACAATGCGCAGTTTCGATTTCATTCGATTTGATAGAAAAAATGAAAAATTAAGGTTGTCTCGCTGCAGTCATCCCCTCTCACCCTCGCCAACAACCACTGATTTGGTTATGACCCCC
>NC_046660.1:14995068-15086950 GCF_010883055.1 Belonocnema kinseyi
CCCCCCCCCCCCCCAAGCGATGCAGCCATGAAGTAAAACCCGATTTTACGTTTATACTGATTTTTTGTGTTAACCCAGTTCTTATTGCATTTTTATAACAAGAAAGGTACATTTAAAAAATGGAATAGTTAAACTTTGTCAAATTTAAAATTTTTAAAAATTTGAATTTTAAGAAAAACGAATTTTTTACCAAATAGTTTTTTTTTATTGAATTATTGAACTTTCAAGACAAAATGTCGAATTGTCTATACAAAAATGTTAAATTATCAAATGAAAAATATGAAATTTTGATAATAAAGTTAATTTTATGCTATTTATTTTTCCCCATTTTTTTATAACATTCATATTTTAGTTGAAAATCGAATTTTTTTATCAAAAAATAGCATACGAATATTATGTATAAAAAGTAAAATCACATTTTGTATTTCTTGTTAAAAAATTTAACAATTGGGTTTATCTTTTTTAGTTGCAAATCCAATTTTTTGGTTGAGGGTTATAAATTTTTGTTAAGAAATTTGTGTTATTTTAGTAAAAAAATGTCTTTTTGTTTAAAAATTCATCTTGATTTTTAGTAAAAAATTAATCTTTATGTTTAAAACTTCATCTTCTTTAGTTGCAAATTCAACTTTTCGGTCGAGGGTTATAGATTTTGTTTATAAATTAGTGTTATTTTAGTATAAACTTTTTATTTTTGTGTAAAAATTCATCTTGATTTTTAGTAAAAAAGTAATCTTTTTATTTATAAATTCATCTTTTTTATTTGGAAATTTAACTTTTTTGTTGAGAATTCTGGATTTTTGCTAAAAATTTATATTTTTCTTAGTAAAAAATCTGGATTTTTTCTAAAAATTCATATTTTTCATAGTAAAAAATTAATCTTTTTGTTTAAGACTTCATCTTTTTTAGTTGCAAATTCAACTTTTCGGTTGAGGGTTATAGATTTTGTTTATAAATTCGTGTTATTTTAGTACAAACTTTTTCTTTTAAAATTTATCTTGATGTTTAGTAAAAAATTAATTTTTTTATTTATAAATTAATCTTTTTTATTTGAAAATTTAACTTTTTTGTTGAGAATTCTGGATTTTTGCTAAAAATTCATATTTTTAATAGTAAAAAATTAATCTTTTTGTTTAAAAATTCATCTTCTAGTTGCAAATTCAACTTTTCGGTTAAGGGTTATAGATTTTTTTTTAGAAATTGGTGTTATTTTATTAGAACATTTTTGTTTTGTTTAAAAATTTATCTTCTTGTTTAAAAATTTAGCAATTTGTTTTAAAGTTGAACTACTTTCTTAAAAATCAAAGAATTTTTCTATCTTTAAAATTCAACTTTTTGGTTGATGATTCTTGAATTTAATTGAAAATTAGTCTTTTTAGGTATCAAATTAACCTTTTTATTTACAAATTCATCTTTTTCAATTAAAAATTCAACTTTTTTATTAAGAATTCTGGATTTTGGCTACAAATTTAGTTTTTTTTTTGGTAAAAAATTAATCTTTTTGTTTAAAGATAATCTTCTTGATTGAAAATTCAACAACTAGGTTTAAAAGTTAAACTACTTTCTCAAAAATGAAACCATTTTTTTCTATCTTTTTTAAAAATGGAATTTTCATCCAAACTAGATCGTGAAAAAAAATCAACAAAGTAGTTCAATTTTAACTGAAAATTCAATTTTCTCTTAAAAAGAACCATTTTCGAACAAAAACTGAATGGGTAAATTGTCAATTACTAAAGTAATTTGTCAACCACAAAAAAAGACATTTTCAAACAAAACAATTTAATTGTTCACTAAAGATATCAATGTTTAAAAAAATTTTAAATCATCAACCAAAAAATGCATTTTTAAGAAATTAGTTTCACTTCAAAAAACCTAGTTGTTGAATGTTTAACCAAAATGATTAATTTTCTACTAAAAAACCTTTTTAACCAACTTGAAGAATTTTGAATAAACAAAAATATTAATTTACTACTAAAGAAAACAAAACAGTTTCTTAACAAAAATAATTAATTCTCGACCAAAATGTTGAATTTTCAACTCAGTAACGAGAATTTTTGAACAAAAATCAATTTAACAATTTAACCATTAAAATTTAACAAAAATGTTACATAATTTTTTTTCGAAGTTAAGATATGAATTTTGATCAGTTATCAAAAATATTTTCCTTGCTTTTCTTTTCTTTTGGATTATAGATAATACAAAATACCAAATTTTTGTATTCCTGGATACACTTTAAAGGAAACCTCTAAACCAAAAAACCTGCAAATGAGCTGGAATTTAATTTAAGAATCAGTTTTTATTTTTTTGAAAGAACTTCTTAACTAACAGCAATCTAGACATTTATTTTTGCTTTTAGACATTTTGTTCACCCTAAGAAAAAAAAAGAAAAAAATTATTGTATGGATTATAATATAAATTAATGTTATTTATAAAATTTTATTTCAAAATACATTTGTATATAATTTTATAATTAACTCATAATAAAGCTTAGATAAATAAAAATTTAGAAAACTAAAATAAAATTATAAATTAAAAAAAATTTAATGAAGTTGAAATTTGTTTAAATTGTGTTAAAAACACATAGAATATAAAAAGTTGTTGAATAGAAGCTTTGACGACGCACGAGGGTATTTATTTATTATTTATTTCTTTCGGTTTATTTATAAATGATAAATAAATTAATGAGTTTTTTAAAATAATTTTACTTATTAGAACATGTTTTTTTCTAAAATGCTAAGTCAGAATATCAAGTTTAAAATGTTTTAATAATTAATGAACTAATAAAAAATATTAATAACGAAGATCTAAATTGTTTTTTTTCCACAAAACTGTAAAAACCATGGAAAGCAAGTAATTTTAAAATCCCAAGTAACAGGAAAATGATACCTTGTTGCACTTTATTGTTTTTGCCGAAAAACTGTGAAAACAATTGGGAGCAGGTGACTTTCGTACCCTAATTCAGAGTATGAGGATACTTTATGGCAGTCTATTGTTTTTGCGTCAAAACTGTGAACAAAATTAACAGCATGTGATTTTTCGTACCCTAAGTCAAAAGCAGATGATAAATTTTGGCAGTCCTTGTCTTTTTGCCGCAAAAGTGTCAAATCAATTGGCAGCAGGTGATACTTCGTACCCTAATTCAGAGTATAACAATACTTTATTTTTGTCCATTGTTTTTGCATAAAAACTGTAAAAAACAATTTAAAGCAAGTAACTTGCATACCCTAAGTCAGAGGGAAATGACGCTTATAGAAAATGACATTTATAGAAATGTTTTAAATGCCTCAAATAGTTATATAAATTTTCGGATATTTATGGCAATTTTCGGTCATTTATAGTAATTTACAGGTAAATACGGTGATTTACCATAAATTACCCAAAATTCAATTTCAAACATTTGTATAAATTTCCTGAAATTTATGGACATTGTTGATGCAAAAAAAAATAGACTGGAATAAAGTATCCTTGTACTCTGAATTAGGATACGAAAGTCAATTGCTGTACATTATTTTCACAATTTCTCGGGGAAAAAATATACTGAAACAAGGTATCATTGTCTTCTGAATTAGGGTACATAACATCAGCTCCTTTCAATTGGTTTAGATATGTTTTGGCAAATCCCCATGCTGTAAATTTTGTTAATCCTTCTTATTAATAATAGATAATAGAATTTTGCGGTTATTTATGCAAATTTGTAGAAATTTAAAAAATAAATTTTGGGTGATTTATCTTTAGTTTCCATGAATTACCTGTATTGTTACCACAAATTATCAAAAAAATTCATATATTTTTTGGCAATTTATGAAAATGTTTAAAATTGAATTTTGGGCAATTTATGGTAATATTACCGGTAATTTATGGAAACTGAAGATGAATCACTTAAAATTCGATTTTTAACATTTTTCCAAATTTCCGGAAATTTATGGCAATTTACCATAAATTGCCCAAAATTCAATTAAAAAATGTTTATAAATTTCCGGAAATTTTCGGTTATTAATAGTAATTTTTCAAGTAAATATGGTAACTTCTTACAAATTACTCAAAATTCAATCTTAAACGTTTTGATCAATTTCCGGAATTTTATTTAATTTTTTGGTAATTTATGGTAATAATACAAGTAATCTATGACAACTGAAGATAAGTTACCCAAAATGCAATAAAAAATTTTTTTGTATCAATAATAAATTTCCAAAAATGTTCAGAAATTTGCGGAAATTTTTGATTATTTATGGTAATTTATCATTAATTACCAAAAATTAAATTTCAAACAATTTTATAAATTTCTGGAAATTTATCCAATTTTTTGTTAATTTATAGTAATATTACCGGTAATTTATGGTAACTTACGATAAATTGCTGAAATCATGCATGTGGCATGCAAAATGATTTATCGAGATTGCAGTTCTTAACATGACCGCAATATAAATCTCATCAAGAGTGGAAGAAATTGGTTATTCAAAAGAAGTTGTTGCGCTGAATTTGCACTCAAGACAACGTGGGTGAAACTGGGATATATAGATCATCCGTTATTGCTCAATTATTGCTGTCGCTGGTAATTATTGTAGTTACCGGTTACAACTCCACCTTGCCTGAAACTAATAAGAAAATTAAAGATAAAATAAATTCAAGAAAATTGGAGAAGATAATTAACACACACACACACGCACACACAAAAGAATTTAGCAAAGTTGATAATGAAAATAGGAAATTAAATACACGGAAAAGAAATGAAGTTTTAATTAAAAAAATAGGATAACTAAAAAATGTCGAAAAATAAAATTTCCGAAATATAAAATTCCAATCTGTAAAATTCCCGAATTCTTAACAATTACATTTTTTATTTAAAATAACCAGAATTTATTTGTAATTTTAATTAAATTTTTATTTAAAATAAAAATATCAAAAAGCAAATTTAAGAGAGATCAGTATTAAATCAAATCCTGAAATATTTTTTTGAAACATTTTATCAGGTCCGGAGAAAATTTTAGCAAGGAATTTTTTTTCGTTCAAGATGCACTTGTTTTGTTATTAATTATTTTATTAAGTTTTATTTTTTATTATACAGTTATTGTTCTTTTAAATGAAAAAAAAATCTTGACACTTTAAACATGAGAAATTTTCTTTAGTAAAAGTATTTTATTATTGTAATTTTTGATACGCAAATAATATTGATCGAAAAAAAAACTTTTTTAATGTTTAAATTCGGGAATTTTGTATTACGGGAATTTTCTGTCGACAAAATTACCAAATTGAAAAATTGTAGAACGCTCTATAATATTACCCCTTTTCTCTTTGGTTGAAAATATTCTCTATTTTATTGAAAATTTGTTGTTTTTTTTTTAGTTGAAAATTAATTTCTTTAACTTATATTTAGCTATTCAATTATTAGTTAAAAATTAATAGCTTTTAGTGGAAAATTCAACAATTTGTTTATTAATTGATGTGTTTTGATGTAAACTTGTATTTTTTACAGAAATTTTTATATTTTTTATTTAACTGCCTGGTCGAAAGTTAAACTATTTGGTTAGAAATTTATTTTATTAGCTGAAGATCCATCTCGTTGTTTAAAAAGAATAAGTGTTTTATTAAAAATTCATTTTTACTTAAAAATGAGCTTTTACTCTGAATGCTTAAATGTTCAATTATTGGTTGAAAATCGAATGTTTTTTTATTGAAAATTGATGTATTTTGATCTAAATTTTTATTTGTATTCTTTGATACGAAGAAAATTTCTTTATATCAAAGAAAAATATTGATTGGCTCTCAATACATCAAGTCAGAAGGAAATGATACCTTGTGGCAGTCTATAATTTTGCCCCAAACACTGTAAAAAGAATTGACAGCAGATGAAGTTTCGTACCCTAATTCAGAGTAAAATAATGCTTTATCGCAGACTGTTGTTTTTGCATCTAAACTGTGAAAGATTGGAAGCATGTGATTTTTGTACCCTAAGTCAGAAGGAAATGATACATTGTTTCAGTCTATTGTTTTTGCTACAAAATTATTAAACCAATCAAAAGGCGCTGTTGTTTCGTACCCTAATTCAGAGAACAATGATGCCTTGTTGCAGTGTATCATTTTTGCCTAAAAAACTGTAGAAAAAAATGGACAGATGGTAGGGTTACAAACCTGAAGTCGGAGGGAAATGATAAATTGTTGCAGTCTATTGTTTTTGCCGTAAAACTGTAAAAACAACTAAAAGCAAGTAACATTCATACCCAAAGTCGGAGAAAATTTATAACTTTTTGTTGTCTATTGTTTGTGCCGAAAATGTGAAAATAGTTGACAGCAAGTGACGTTTCGTACCTTAATTCAGAGTATACTGATACTGATAATTTATTTCTGTCTATTTCCTTTGCATCAACACTTCACAACAATAAAAAACACGTAACTTATATACCCCAATTCAGAAGAAAATGATACCTTCTTGCATTATATTGTTTTGGCCGAAAAACTGTAGAAACAATTGGCAACCGCGGATGTTCGTACCCTAATTCAGAAAAGAATTACACCTTGTTGCAGTCTATTCTTTTTTCCTAAAAAAACTATAAAAAAATTAACAACTTGTGAGGTTTCAAACCTTAAGTCAGAGGGAAATGATATATTGCTTCAGTCTATTGCTGTTGACGCAAAATTGTAAAAACAATTGACAGCAGCTGATGTTTCGTACCCTAATTCAGAGTACAATGATACTTTATTGCTGTCTATTATTTTTGCATAGAAACTGTAAAAACAATTAAAATCAGGTGACTTCTTGTACCCTGATTCGGAGTAAAATGATACTTAAATGATTTATACTGTTTTTGAATAAAAACTGTAAAAATAAATTGACATTATGTGATTTTTCGTACCCTAAGTCAGAGGATAATGATTCCTTCTTGTAGTCTATTGTTTCCACCTGAAAAATTGTAAAAAAGTTTGACAGTTTGTGCGTTTTCAAATCTTAACTCAGAAGGAAATAATAACTTGTTGCAGTCTAACGTTTTTGCCGCAACATTGTTTAAACAATTTAAAGCAGCTGATTTTCGTACCCTAATTCAGAGTAGTATAATACTTTATTAATGTCTATTGTTTTTGCATAAAAACTGTAAAAATAATTTAACATTATGTGATTTTTCGTACCCTAAGTCAGAGGGAAATGATACCTTGTTGCAGTCTATTGTTTTTGAAGTAAAATTGTTAAAACAATTGAAAGGAGCTGATTCACATTTTTTTGTGTTTCTAAGAGACGCGATTTTTTAGAATTAAAATAATTGACCGGACGTTGCCCCTTTATTCGAAAATAATACCTTCGAGAAGAAGGCGATGATCATTCTCCTTTATATGGTCGGGTTAGAAGAATGCGGAAAAGAAGAGATGACCTGGCGAAGTTTGCGACCTGAAGAATTGAAAAGGCAGAATGCAGAAGGAAAAGACATACGTACGAGCATCAAGAAGAGAAGAATTGAAAAGATGATTGCCAGGGAAAGAAAGAGATGAATCTTCTGGATAAGACGTCCTTTCCTACATCGTTTCCGAATTATTTTACGCTGACGGATTTAATTAATTAATTTTCATTAAAAAAGGAAGAATTTCTAACAAGCAGTTAAATGTTCAAACAAAGAAATAGGGTTCAACTAAAATGATCAATTTGCAACTAAAATGAAGAATCTTTAAAAAAAAGTAATTTTTAACAAGTAGATTAAGTTTCAACTAATGAATTGAATTTTGAAATAAAAAGGATCTGTTTGTCAACTTAAATTAATTAGTTAAATTTTCAGTTAAAAAATTAATTTTCAATGAAAAAAGAACGAATTTTGAAGTAGAAGTAACATTTGTAAGCAAAGGAATAAGTGTCAACTTAAATGAAGAATTTGTAATTAAAGTAATTAATTTTCCCAAAATAAAAGTCCATTTTTAATAAAGTAGTTTAACTTTCAAGCAAGTAATTGAAGTTTCAACTAAGAAAAATAAATTTTTCAACATTAATTTAGTAGTTAAATTTTCAAATTAAAATTATTTCTTGAAAAAAAATCGTACTCTTTCACTCTATTGGTAATCGAACCACACAACTTTTGATTTCCGGTCAGGTGCTTTTCCAATTAAGCTATTAGAGGGATCAGAATAAAAACTCTTAATTCAAGGAAATAACGCTAATTTTTAGCTAGGTGTTAATGGTACAAGTAATTAGTTTTTTAAATTAAAAAATTGAAATTAAATTAAAATTCAAATAAAATTTTAATTAATTAATTAAAATTTAAATTAAATTTAAATTATCGGTTAAAACATTAATTTTCAATTAAAAGAGAACGAGTTTGAAAAAATAAATAAATTTTTAACTACAGGAATAATTTTTAAATAAATTCATGAATTTTCAACTAAAATGGTAAATCTTCAAACAAAAAGAGTAGATTTTAAACAAAGTAATGCAGCCTATAACCAAATAGTTGAATTTTCAAATAAATACGATAAGTTTTCAAGAAAAAAATAATACAATTAAATTCTCACCAAAAAAGAAGGAATTTTCAACTAAAGATTGATTATCATTATTTTATTTGAAAATTCTTCTCTTCAACTATTTTCTTAGAAAATTTTTTTCCTTTTATACATTTGTAGCTAAAAATTAAATTGTTGGGATGCAAATTTATCTTTTTTAGTTGGAAATTCATCTCTTCAGTTGAACAATTAATTAATTTGGTTTAGAAGCTTTTGAGTCTATCTCTTTGTTAATTTTTTTTTTAAATTAGTCTTTTTGTATTGAAAATCCAACTATTTTGTTTGGCTTATGATACAAATATTTTTTTGAAAATTCGTCTTTCTTTATAGAGAATTTATTTGTCGAGAGTTAGACTATTTTATAAGAAAATATTTTGTATCAGAAAATTTGTCATATTTGTTAAAAATTCATCACTTTGGTAAAAAATGTAACTAATTTCTTGGAAATTTACTTTTTTTTGCTTAAAAATTAATCTCCTTGGTGGATAATTAATTTTTTTTAATTGACAATTTAACTAATTTGATGGTTTGTTGTTGAAAATTAATTTTCTGGGCTAAAAATTAATCTGCTTGTTGAGAATTAAACTATTTGGTTAAAAATTAATTTAGTTTCAGGAGATCCATAAAATTAGTTAAAAATTCACCTTTTTGATTAAAACTTCATTTTTTTAAAAATTAATCTTCTTGGAAAAAATTAATTTTTTTTATTTAGCGATTCAACTATTTTCTCGAAAATTATTTTTTTTTAAATTATTTGATTAAAAATTAGTTTTTTTCTTTGTATGAAAAAAGACATATCGTAAACTAAAAAGATGTACGTTTGGTTTTTGGATAAAGAATCATTTTTATACCTGAAATTTAAAATATTTTATTTTTTGAGAAAATTTATCTTTCTATAGTTGAAAATTCTGGTAATTTCTTGAAAATTCCTCCTTTTTATGGAAAATTAAGATTCTAGTTTGAAAGTTAATCTTTATGGTAAAAAATGTAACTCTTTCATTTTTAATTGTAAATTTACCTTTTAGTTAAATATTCATTTTATTTATGCTTGAAAATAAATTTTTGTTAACTTAAGTTTTAAATATTTTATTCTTGGTGAAAATTTATATTTATTAGTTTCAAGTTCGTGTAAGATTTTAAAATATCGTTTTTGGTAGAAAATTTATATTCTTGCTTGAAAGTTAATCTTTTTGTTAGACAATGTAACTATTTCATTTTGGATTATAAATTTACTTTTTTGGTTAAGAATTCGATTTTGGTTGGTTTAAAAATTAATTTTATTTATTGGAAATTTAACTATTTCATTTTTTATTGTAAATTTACGTTTTTTAGTTCAAAATTCGATTATATGGTCAAAAGTTGATATATATATCGTTCTTTTATAAGAAAACTCAACCAATTGTTTGAAAATTGAAATACTCGTTATTTTTTCAGTTGATTTATTTTTTTAACTCAATGTAAATATTCCAGTTGAAGACTCGTTATTTTAGTTAAAAAAAATTTCCCCTCGACTGAAAATTTAATTTTCACAGTTCATGTATTTTGTTGAAAATTGAGCTTCTTCGATTAAATTCAACTGTTATTGGCTTAAGATCATAATATTTTTTAGTTGAAATTACAACCATTACATTTTTTGCTTAAAATTAATCGATTTAGTATAAAATTTAATTTTTTTTTGTAGAAAATTCCAAAATGTTGTTAAAAGTAATTTTGTTTATTCAAGATTCATCATTATAGTTGAAAATTCACCTCTTTGGATAATAATTAAACTATTTCGTTGAAAATGATTTTTTATATAAAAAAATAATTTTGTTTAATTGAAAGTTTAAGTATTTCATTTTTGGTTGAAAATTATTCTTTTTTACTGAAAACTCCAACTATTTGGCTGAAAATGTATATTTTAAGTTAAAAAGTCAACTATTTAGTTGAAAAGGAAAGTTCCTTGTTAAAAACTCGTCTTGGGTAGATAGAGGTAGGAAGGTAGTAGGTAGGAGTGGGAATTACGCGAAGAAAACGCGCAGAAAGATCGTTCTCTCTTTCGTCGCATTTTCTGCGCGCCATCCTCACTTCTGCCTACTGCTTGAGCGCTCGTTCGGTTCTGCTTTCCAAGCCTGTAATTCTTCTTTCTTGGTACAAAATTTAAAATTCTTGTTAAAAATTTATTTATTCTCTTATTAAAAACTCGTTTTTTCTTTGGTTGAAAACTCTTTTTTTAGCTGAAAATTTAACTATTCTGCTTTCGGTGGTAAAATGATCTTTTGTTAGAAAAAATGCATCACTTTTGTTAAAAGTTTACATTTCTCGTGAAAATTCAACCATTTTGTTAAAAAATAAAACCTTTTGTATGAAAATTTACATAAATCTGGTTTGGGCGCCGTAATCCAAAATATTTTTCTGTAATCCGGAGTAATTCTATTTAATGCTAAGTAATCCTTTTTAATCTGGTGTAATTCTATATACAGAGGTATGCCGAAGTAATCCGGACTAATTTGTTTCCACTGTACCGGATTTTTACGAGTTGAATCCCTCTTGATTCCACTAAAAAATCCTATTTGTATATAATCCAACGCCTTAAAGAAAGAAGAATTAGAAGCATTGAAGGGTCGAAAAGCAGTATTTAACGAGCGCTCGAGCAGTTATAAGTGTTATAAGTGTGTTATAAGCAATTATAAGTGATAAGTGGGTGTTGCGCGCAGAAAATGCGAAGAAATACCAATCTCTCTTTCTTCGCGTTTTCTACGCGTTATTTTCACTCTTATTTGCTGCTCGAGCGCTCATTCGGTTCTGCTCTCCGAACCTTCAATTTTCCTTCTTTAGTACAAAATTTAACATTTTTGTTAAAAATTAATTTATTCTCTCATTGAAAACTCGTCTTTTCTTTGGTTGAAAACTCTTTTTTTGTGCTGAAAATTTAACGATTCTGCTGACGGTGGTAATATGATCTTTTGTTCAAAAAATGCATCACTTTGATTGAAATTTTAAATCTTTCGTGAAAGGTCAACTAAATCCTATTTCTATATAATCCAACGTCTCTAAAAGAAGAATTAGAAGAATTTAAGGCTCAGAAAGCAGTACCCAACGAGTGCTCGAGCAGTGGGTAGGAGTGGGGATTACGCGAAAAAGATCGTTCTCTCTTTCGTCGCGTTTTCTGCGCGTCATCCTCCCTTCTGCCAACTGCTTGAGCGCTCGTTCGGTTCTGATTTCCAAGCCTTTAGTTCTTCTTTCTTCGTACAAAATTTAAATTTTTTGTTAAAAATTTGTTTATTCTTTCATCAAAAACTCATTTTTTCTTTGGTTGAAAACCCTTTTTTATCTAAAAATCTAGCTTGGACGGCGTAATCCAAAATATTTGTATTGTAATTCCAAGTAATTCTATGCAGTCCGAAGTAATTCTGTGTTATCTGGTGTAATCCTATATATAGAGGTATTCCGAAATAATCCGGACTAATCTATTTTCGCTGTACTGGATTTTTAAGAATTAAATCCCTTTCGATACCACCCAGAAAATCCTATTTCTATATATTCCAACGATTTGGGGGAAAAAATTAGAAGAATTTAGGGTTTGGAAAGGAATACCCAACAAGCGCTCCAGCAGTAGATAGGAGTGGGGATTACGCGAAGAAAACGCAAAGAAAGATCGTTGTCTCTTTCGTCGCGTTTTCTGTGCGTCATCCTCACTTCTGCCTACTGCTTGAGCACTCGTTTGGTTCTGCTTTCCACGTCTTTAATTCTTCTTTCTTGGTACAAAATTTAACTTTATTGTTGAGAATTCGTTGATTCTTTTATCGATAACTTATTTTTTTTTTTGGTTGAAAACTAATTTTTAACTGAAAATTTAACTATTCAAATTTCGATGATAAATAGATCTTTTGTTTTAAAAAAATGCATCAGTTTGGATAAAATTTTATATTTTTCGTAAAAAGTAAACCATTTTGTTCAAAAGTAATACCTTTTATTTGAAAATTCGCGTAAATCTGGCTTGGGTGGTTTAATCCAAAATATTTGTATGCAATCCAAAGTAATTCTATGTTATCTGGTGTAATCCTATATAAAGAGGTATTCCGAAGCAATCTGGATTAATCTATTTCCACTGTACCGAATTTTTAAGAATTGAATCCCTCTCAATACAACCGAATAAATTCTATTCCTATCTATTTCAACGCCTGAAAAAAATAAATAATTGGAAGAATTAAAGGCGCGGAAAGCAGTACCCAACGAGCGCTCGAGCAGTAGGTAGGAGTGGGGATTACGCGCAGAAAACGCGAAGAAAGACCGTCCTCTCTTTCTTCGCGTTTTCTGCGTGTGATTCCCACTCCTGACTACTGCTGGAGCGCTCGTTCGGTTCTGTTTTCTGAACATTCAAATTTTATTTTTTGAATGAAAGATTGTAATTTATTTAAAAAAAGAAGACTCAGGAAATGCATCCCCCTTTATTCCACCAACCAAAAATTTATATTTCTGTATATTTCAAAACTTTAAAATAATAAACCAAAAATCTGGCAGAATTTTCAAATCTAAATGAAAGATTGTAAATCATTAAGAAAAACAAGTAGATTAAAAAACGACATACAAGAAAAAGGCATCCCTGTCGTGCTTTCATTAATCATGGCTAACGAGCGACATACAACTGTATACAGTCCCATATCCGCTAACCATTGATAACACACATTTGTGCCTCGGATATTTAATTTATAATAATGATTAATGAACTTTAGGATAAAAATTACCTTGGCTAAAGTGGAATCTTTTATAATCAATATTGTCAGGCTCAATTTATTGTATTTTAATGTTAATATTAATTCGTCCTAAGTTGGATAAATTGAACTTTTTAACATGAGTCCCGAAGGGTTTAGGTTTGTATAAATCATTCTATAAAAGTTGTAATCGTTATAGTTAATCAAATTTGATTAAATATTTATTATTTTAAGGAATACTCAAAGTCGTTCTGGCTATTGTAGAAAATTATGTTGTGAAATAATCTCAAATTTTAATATTTTGTCGCAAGAATTGTTTATAACAATAGTTATTAAAACTTTTCAATTATTTTTGTCATTTAATGTATTAGGTACAAAATTGTGGTTTTTTCTTACTTTGAGTTGAAAAATTAATTATAAACAAATAGCAGAGAAAACATTTCAGAGCGTCAAGCTCTTTAGAATTGAAAAAACGTTAAATTAAAAAAATTACAAATAGGACCAAAATTGAAGGCTCTGGACATTTTTGAAGCAAAAAAGTATTTTCAATTAAATTATTAATTAGAAACATTAATTTTCTACCAAAAAGTCGAATTTTTAACGTAAGAAATTCATTTTTAACCAAGTAGCTAAATTTTCCACAAAAAGAGATCA
Organism: Belonocnema kinseyi; assembly: GCF_010883055.1. Lineage (NCBI taxonomy): Eukaryota > Metazoa > Arthropoda > Insecta > Hymenoptera > Cynipidae > Belonocnema > Belonocnema kinseyi. Next base: position 15,008,889 of record NC_046660.1, read on the forward strand.
ATTTTCAGCCAGATAGTTAAATTTTCAATATATTTCTTGGTTGAAAACTAATTTTTTTAACTAAAAATTTAATTGTTCCATCATTGAAATATAAAATATTACATTTTTTGTTAAGAAGCTAGAGAGTCATCTTTTGTGGATTAAAACTTAGCTTTTCGCTTGACAATTGAACTAATTGTTTAGAAATGAAGTTTTTAATTAAAGATTCATATTTTTAGTAAAAAATGTATCTATTTGGTTTAAAATTTAAATGTTTTGTTCAAAAATTTGTTTTCATTATTAAAAACTAATTTTTCAAGTAAAAAATAATTTTCAGCGATTCCATTTTCGTTTTAAATTTCATCCTTTTTAGTTGAAAATGCATATCTTTGCTTGATAATTTAACAATTTATTTAAGACTCCCTTTTTTTAATTAAAAATTTATTTATTTTATTTTTAGTAGGATGTTGATTCTTTTAGTTGAAAAATCAATTATTTATTTTAAAATTTATATACTTCGTTGATAATTCGTCCTTTTCGTAGAAAGTTAATCTTTTTAGTTGAAAATTCACCTTTAAACAAAAAGTTAATCATGGGGTTAAAAAATAAATGAACTATTTAGTTAAAAATTTATATATATTTTTTGAAAATTTCACTTTTTTGGTAGAAAATTAATCTTCTTCTAACTATTTCGTTAAAAACTGATTTTAGTTTTTGTTAAATCTTCATCATTGGGGTTGAAAATTTATCTCTTCGTTTGAAAATTTAACTATTTTAATGAAAAATCCTTTCTTGAGCTAGAAAAATATATATTTCAAGATTTGTTAAAAATCTATTTTTTTCTGTCAATAAAAATTTACTTTTATTTAATTCGGTTGATTTAGTTGAAAATATTAAAAATTTGTCACTTTTGGTAAAAAATTAATCTTCATAGTAAAAAAATTATCATTTTTGTTGACAATTCAATTATTTCTTTGAAAAATGTTTAATTCTTGTGAAAACGCGTCTTTTTTCATCTTGTCGGTAGAAATATCGTCTTTTTTATTAAGAATTCAACAAACTGTTTGCCTTTTTTCATTGAAGTTTTTATTGTTAGAAAATTATTTTTTTGTACATTCATTGTTTTAGTTAAAAGTTCATAGCTTTGTTTGAAAATTTTAATTTTTTGTCAAGGTAAAAGGTAGTTAAGGTAGTTAAAGGTAGTTAAAGGTAGTTAAAAGTTCATAGCTTTGTTTGAAAATTTTAATTTTTTGTCAAGGTAATTTTTTGTTTAAATGTAATTTTTTGAACTGAAAAAATATTTATTTCATTTTTAATTGGAAGCTTTTTTTGTTTGTTGAAAAATCGTCTAATTAGTTAAAAAAATTTTTTCTTTTGTATAAATTAAACTTCCGGGTAGAATCAAGTCTTTGTGACGTAAAAATTCTATAAACTGATTGACATTTTTTTTTCTTCATTGAAAAGTTTTTTTTTTGAGAAGAAGATTCAACACTTTAGTTGAAAGTTCATCTCTTTTTTTAAAAATTACTTTATTTTGTTGGAAAATAATATTTTAATCTGAAAATTTGAATAATTAATTTTTAGACAGAAGTTGATCAGTTAAAATTTTAACTATTGAGTTAAAAATAATGTATTTTGTTTAAAAATTAATGTGTTTTCGTTTAAAAAGTTGCTTAAAGTTGACTCAATTGTTTAAAAATGAATTTTGTTCTTAAAAATAGTTGTTTTCTTCAAAACTTGACCTATTTAATTAAAAATTCATGTATTTTGTTGGGAATTCGTCTGGTTTGGCAGTAAACTTCTTTTCTTGATAGAAATTTCGTCCTTTTTGCTTACGAATTTTACAAACTGGTTAACATTTTTTTTCTTTATTGAAAAGTTTTTTAAAGCTGTAGACTCATGATTTTATTTAAAAATTTATCTCTTTCATTGAAAACTATATTCTTTTTTTTGAAAAATAATTTTTTGAACTGAAAATTACTATTAAAAAAAAATCTGAACTGTAAATTGAACTATTTAATTTTTTTTGTAAGTTGAGCCTTTTTAATTGATATTTCAACTTTTTTTTAAATTGATTTATTTTGTTAAATATTAATTTTCGCAGTTTAAAAAATCGTGTTTATTCGTTTAAAAATCCACTACTGGCTTGAAAGTTGTCTAATTGGTTAAAAATTCTTTTTTTGAAAATAAAAATTTTAGTTGAAAATTTATCTGTCTGGTTGATATTTAAAATATTTGTTTGAAAATAGTTTTTTTAGTTAAAAATTCAGCTATTCGATTAAAAGTTTATGTGTTTTGTTTTAAATTTGTCCTTATGGATTCAGCATTCATCTCTGTTTGTCTAAAATTAAACTACTTGGTTTAAAGTAGATTTACTCGTTAAAAAATTTACATTTTTTGGTTGAAGATTCATTTCTTCATTTAAAAATTATAGTATATTGTTGAAAAATAATGTTTTAAATAAAAAATGCATGTAATTAATTTTTGGTTAAAGGCTGACTTTTTAAGTTGAAAAATCAACTAAATTTCTTAAAAATTCAATTTTTTAAAATTTAATTATCCATTTGAAAATAAATCTATTTTGTTGAAAAAAACATATTCTTACTGGAAATTTTTGGAATTTAAAGAAGGCTGAGGTGTGGCTGGATGGCCTTTAAGAATACCGGAACCCAATCGCAGGCACATACCAATCATGATGCTCATCCTCATAATTCAGAAAACCGCCGTGTTAATTTATGAGAAACGAAATTATTTTTAAAGACACTCGTAAATCGAAAACTGCCTGCACTTGGTAGAAAATGTTCTGTAATGTGTGGTTGGCCGATCAAGAGATGATGGATGGATGTTGGTTAACCAAGTCAAAAAAAAAAAAAAAAAAGTGAGATGCCGAAGGGGTTCTTCACTTTTTTTCTTTTCTCTTCTTTGTGCCTATGCGACGCGACGCTGTCACCAGGGTAGGAGGAATAATTTTCAAAGGAAGAAGCTCGACTATAAAAGTAATAATAACAAAAAAAAAAAAAAAAAAAAAAAAAAAAAAAAAAAAAAAAAAAAAAAAAAAAAAAAAAAAAAAAAAAAAAAAAAAAAGTGTATGTAACGTATTACCCTTTGCGTGATGGACGTTGCTACGCGAATATTAGCAGAGCGTGTCAAGCTGCACAAGAGAATATTTAATTATTCTGTCATTTCTTGGTACACCAATTGCCTCGTGTTTCCCTAATCTATTCCTCCGCAAATTGTTTCTGACTTCTTTCAAGTGTCGCTTGTGAGCCTGAGGAATAATAAATTTACCATGTCAGAATTTGAATTATGAAATAGGTACCTAGAAATTACCCTATCAAACTTAAAGATTAAAAGCTAAAATAACTTCTTCATCGGTCAAATAAGAGCGTTAACAAGAATATCTTTGTTAAAAAAAAAATTAGAAAAAGTAAGCTCCAAGCGCTTACAAATAGGGATTCTGTAGCCTATTTCAATTTTAAGTCCTACCTCAATTTTGGGCCTTATCTCAATTTTGGGCCCTATATTGATTCGAGGCACTATGTCAATTTTGCGCTCTAAGTCAGTTTTGGGTACTGCGTCGAATTCAGGCCCTATAATAATTCTGGGCCCTATGTCTATTTTGAGTCTTACGCCAATTTTAGACCCTGCCTCAATTTTGGGCCTTATGTCAGTGTTGTACCCTATATCGATTTGAGGCAATGTGCACATTTTTGACCTTATACCGAATTCGGGGCCCTATTGATAATCAGACCCCGACGTCAATATTTTTATTTTGGGCCTCATCTAAATTTTGGGCCCTATATGAATTTGAGAAGCTATGCCAATTATACGCTCTGTATCAATATTATACCGTGTATCAATTTTGGTCCTTGTGCAAATTTTGGTTCTATAATAAAGTTGGGCCCCACGTTTATTTTGGGCCCTATGTAGAATTAAGGTCCTATGTCAATTTTGTACCCTGTCTCAATTTTCAGCCCTATGTTAATTTGAGGCACTATGTCGATTTTGGGCACTATGCAAATTTTTGGCCCAATATATATTTTGGGCCCTGTCTCAATTGTGGGCCCTATATAAATTTGGGACTCATGTCTTTTTCGATCCCTGCATTAATTATGAGCTCTATATCAATCTTAGGCCCTGCGCCAAATTACACTGTGTTAATTTTGAGTCCTATGTGAATTGTGTACGTGCATTTTTGTCCTTGTACCAAATGTGGGTACTATATTAATTTTGGCCCCTATGTCTATTCTAGGCCTTATATCAATTTTTATTCCCTTATAAATTTCGGAACATATAGCAAATTCAGGCCCTGTATTCATTTTAGGCGATATATAAATTTTGGGCCCTACATCAATTTAAGCAACTATGTCGATTCTGCGCTCCATGCCAGTTTCGGATCCTACGTCGAATTCAGGTCCTCTAATAATTCCAGGCCCTATGTCTATTTTGAGACCTACGCCAATTTTTGATCATATCTCAATTTGGGGCCTGATCTCAATTTTAGTCCCTATGTTAATTCGACGCACTGTGCCAATTTTACGCTCTGTGCCAATTTTGGGCCCTACGTTCAATTTGGGTCATATAATAATTATGGGCCCTGTTTCAACTTTGAGCCCTACTCCAATTTTTGACCATATCTCAATTTGGGGTCTTATCTCAATTCTCGGCCCTATATTTATTTCAGACACTATGTCAATTTTGCGCTCTAAGTCAGTTTTGGGTCCTGCGTCGAATTCAGGCTCTATAATAATTCTGGGCCCTATGTCTATTTTGAGTCTTACGCCAATTTTAGATCCTGCCTCAATTTTGGGCCTTATGTCAGTGTTGTGCCCTATATCGATTTGAGGCAATATGTACATTTTGGACCTGATGCCGAATTCGGGGCCCTATTGATAATCAGAGCCGACATCAATATTTTTATTTTGGGCCTCGTCTAAATTTTGGGCACTATATAAATTTGAGAAGCTATGTCAATTATACGCTCTGTATCAATATTATACCCTGTATCAATTTTTGTACTTGTGCAAATTTTGATTCTATAATAAAGTTGAGTCCTACGTTTATTTTGGGCCCTATGTAGAATTAAGGTCCTATGTCAATTTTTGATCCTGTCTCAATTTTCCGCCCTATATTAATTTGAGGCACTGTGTCGATTTTGGGCACTATGCAAATTTTTGGCCCAATATACATTTTGGGCCCTGTCTCAATTGTGGGCCCTATACAAATTTGGGACTTATGTCTTTTTTGAGCCCTGCATTAATTATGGGCTCTATATCAATTTTAGACCCTACGCCAAATTACACTGTCTTAATTTTGAGTCCTATGTGAATGTCAGTTTTGGCTCTGTCAGTTCTGGGCCTTACGTTGAATTCAGACTCTATACAAATTCTAGGCCCTATTTCAGTTTTAGACCCTATGTAAATTTTGGTTCATATATTTATTGTAGGCCCTATATAAATTGCGGACTTTATGAATCCCATTGGAAGTCAAAATTTCTTTTAACAATTAGCCACAGAATACATATGAAAACTTTTTGTTTAATGTTTAAATAAATTTTTGAAACAATTTATTATTGTTTATATCAATTTTCTGTTCGAATAGAACTAGAAAGTAGCGGTTTTCATAATTTTTTAAAATGAATTGAAACTGTTGCGTTAGGGCGAGACAAGAGATTATTTAAATTCAACATGAATGAATGTTTAAACCATTTTTTATTAATTATAATAATATTCTCTTGAAAGAATGCTAGAAAGTTCCGTTTTTTCTAAATTTTTAACTTTTTGTCTATCTTTCACTTGAAGCGAGGTAAAAATAAATGCAACTTAGCAAAAATTTTTTTAAACAAATTATTATTGTTTTTAACTATCTTTTCTTATAGCAATGCTAAAAAATTGTGTTTTTTTTTAAATTGTCAACTTTTTGTCTACCTTTCATTTAGAGTGAGGTTAATATGAATTATTCTAAAAAAAGGATTGTTTAAACGAATTATTATTGTTTATAACTATCTTCTCCCATAGTAATGCTAAAAAATTGCCATTTTTTAAAATAATTTTTACATTTAAATTAGAGTTCGGTGATAAATAATTCAAGTTAACAAATATTATTGTTCTAATAATTTATTATTGTTTAGAATTTTATTGTTATTTAAAATTCTATGATCTTTAAATAATACTAGACAGTTGCAGTTTTTTTCAAAAAATTCCCATTCTTTCTCAACTATTCATTGATGATGTAATAATTAAAGCAATTAATAGTTATAATTGTTTAAGAAATGTATTATTTTTTATAACAATTTTCTTTTAGATAACTCGTAAATAATTGCAATTTGTTTCTAAAATTATTACCCCTGCTTTATCTTTTCAGTTATTAAAAAATAATAAATAAACAATGGAGAGTATCATTGCTTTCACAAAATCTTTTTTTTATATATATTTTTTCTGAAATAAAACAGATATTTAAAATATGTAAATTTACTTGGAAGTAGCTGCTGAGAGACTTTTTCCTTAAATCAATATTAATATTTACCATTCGTTTCTAACCAAAAAGTGAAATAAAAACTGTTCATTTCCAAAAAGTCCACAACTTTCTAGCGTAAAATAAAATAATTATGAAATAGAAGAAATCGTTTAAACAATTATGTTTGTTAAATTGCATTAATTATTTTCTTACTGAGTAAAAATAGAACAAAAAGTTTAAAATTTCAGAAAAAAGCGCAATTTATGAGCATTAATATTAACATTGGAGCAGTTGTAAACAAAAATAATTTATTTAAACAATTGTTTGTTAAATTGAAAACTTATTCGCTAAAAAATCCCTCTCTTTTAATTAAATTCAACTATTTCAATTTTTTTAATTAGTAATGTAACAATACCATTTTTAGTTGAAAGTTTATTTTTTTGAGTTAAAAATCCAAAAATTTTGTCGGAAATTCATCTTTTTATTGAAAATTAACTTTTTGGCTGAAAATAATTCTTTTCCGCTTAAAAGTTTGTTAACTTGAAAACTAAAAAATTATCTTGCAAATTCGTCTATTTTGGTAAAAAATTAATCTTATTTGTTGTAAATTTATCTATTTGGTTAAGGATTTAACTATTTTGTAAAAAATTCATTCTTTTTCGTTGTATTAAACTAGATACTTTTTTTTCGCTGAAAAAATATATTTTTTTATATAACAATTTATCTTTATTTAAAAAGGTGTTCTTTTGGATTGTAAATTTACTATGTTGCCTGAAAATAAACTTATTTGTCGAAAACTTAATCTTCGGGTTGAAATTTCAATTTTCTTTTAAAAAGTAACTTTTTTAATTAAAAAGTTAACTTTTTCAGTTAGAAAATGATTAACTTAGAAGAGTAGTTTAATATTTTTAAAACATTTTTTTTGTACATTTTTCTTGAATTTAACTATTCCACTTGAAAATTCATTACATCAGGTAAACATTTAACGATTTTTTTTGTTAGAGATTTGTTTTATATTGTTTGAAAATTCATATTTAAAAAAAAAGTTCAAAATCAAATTGTTTGGGTACAAATTATTCTGCTTCCGTTGAATTTTTAACTATTTTGTTGAAAATTAAATACATAGTTAAAATTCAAACTGAGTATTTAAAAAAGTACCTTTTTTGGTTGACCATTCATCATTTTAATCGAAAATTAATTTCTTTGGTGGAAAATTGAATTTTTTTGTTGAATATTAATTTTTTTAAATTAAAAATGAAATTGTTTGGGTTAAAATTAATATTCTTGGGTTGAATTTTGAACTATTTTATTGAAATTTAAATACATGGTTAATATTTAAACTAATTAGTTAAAATTTACTTTTTTTGGTTGTAGATTCATCATATTAGTCGAAAATTAATTTCTTTGATGGAAAATTGAACTTTTTTGCTGTAAATTAATTTTTCTAACTGCAACTCTTTTGTTTAAGAATTCAACTCTTCTGGTAGAAATTTTATTTTATTTTTTTGGTTTGAAAATGCAATTTTTTAGTTGAAAATTAATTTTCTATGGTCGAAGATATGATTATTTGATTTGGATTTCCTCTATTTTGTTAAAAATCCTTTTTTTGGTAGAAAATTAATGTAGAGGTTTGCAAATTTATATTTCTTACTAAAAATAAATTAAACTATTTGGTCAAAAATTTAGCTTTCTATTTGAAAGTTTAACTATTTGTTTAAAAATTAATCTATTTCGATGAATGTTCGATAATTTGATCTAAACTTAATCATTTTTGTCTTGAAATTGAACTGCTATTTAAAAAAATTTTGTTATTGAAAATTAATTTTTTTCACTGTAAATTTACCCCATAGGTTTTTTGTTGAACTTGAACGTTTTTCAGTAAAAATTCTTATTGCAAGAATTTTTATTTAAAAAAATTAATATTTAATTTAAAATTAAAATTTTTATATCACAGGACCAAAAAATAAAAAAGGAGGTCTAATTTTGGGTAGTATAAACCAAACTGAACCCTATAGGGTAAGTTTTGGTTTTTCAAATTTCTTATTTCAATATAAATCGACGGATTGCTGTCCGGGAAATATTGAGAAATTATTAGAGGAATTCTTGGAAATCTCAGATTCGTAAGAAATCTTGGAAATCTTTGGCTAAGTTTTAGCAGAGGTGAGGTGGTGTGAAGCATTCCGACATGCGCTCCTATGCTTGAAATGAGCAGCCGACTGAATCCGAAGGCCGCCGAGTTTGGCCGAGTTTGAAGAATTCAACTTGAGTTCCGTTCGAAAATGGGGTCGGAAATCTCGGATCTCCCGGAAATCTCAACTAAATCTCGGAAGTCTCTATAAGAATAAATAAATAATAAATGATAAAAGATCCTTATTATCAAACAAGTCTACATTAAATTGAATGCAAAAAGAAGATTAGCAATAACAACTCAATTAATTAAATAATTAATTAATTAAGTAAAATATAAATCAACAATTATGAGCAATTTCTTGAAATTTTCGTGCCACACCTATTTGTTAGAGAAGGATGCTAAGTGACTGACAAGAAGATTGAAGTAATAAAGTAAATAGTATCTCGAGTAATAAATCACTAGGAGAAAAAAATGCTAATTGCAGCTTATTTTCTGCTGGTAAATACATAGTATTATGTCACGGAAAAAGTTTATGAGTGAAGAAAAGAGAAGCGTCTTCTCCTCGATGCCCCGCGGGATGAATTTTTTATAGCTTAAAACTTTCGATTTTATGAGAATGGAGTCTGAATGGCTCTCAGGGTAGAATAAAGATCGATTTTTAAAATGAAGATGAAATACCTTTTTCACAAAAGTTCCTGAGCTGAACGATGATGAAATGTATCCAATTTATCTTTGCTTCAATTTCACCTTGAATTCTGTTTCTTTCTTTATTACAAATTATCTCAAATTTAAGGCTAATAACAACAAAAATGGTAAAAAATTTACAACAGTGTGATTACCCCCCCCCCCACACACACTTAACCACCGTACCTTTTTCTCAAATCCACTCCTATAACCTTAATTATTATAAATTATTATTTTTTTTTTAAATAAACCCCTTCTTTTCTCATGTCATTTGTGAATCAAAATATAAAATGAATCTTAGCATAAAATTTTTGTAATTTATAGTATCTTTTATCTGAAATAATTTTTTTTAAATCATGTAAAATATTTTTGTCAATTGATGGAAATTTATTTGATGAATATTCTTCATTTATGTACATTTTCTTCAAAATGTAATGATTTTTTGTTAAAATGAGCAATTTTATGTAAAAATTGTTAATATAATAATTTTTGTTCTGAAACATGAATTTTTGGTGTGTAAGGTTAACATAACCTCAAATCGTTAAAATTAGAGAATAGGTATTTTTCATTATTAAAAATAACAATTTTCGGCATAAAATACTAGCCTAATCCAAAATTGTACAAGATTCTACATATATGTTCAAATTAGAATTATTTATTATTAATAATAAACAGACCAATTTCCGACGAAAAACACTAACGCATAATACAAAATTTTCAAAAGAGTTTAAATCTTGTTCGGATTACAATTATTTTCGTTTCAAAAAAGCAATTTTTGGTGTAAAACTATAACATAACCTTAAATTTTTAGACTTAAAGATTCTTTTACCTACATTTTTGTGAAAAATTTAATGAGTTTTGTTTAAAATAACAAATTTTTGTTATAAAAAATGGTAATATATCCTGAAACTGCTTAAGCCTGGAAAATATTGTATGAAATATAATTATGTTTGTTCTGTAATATTAATTTTTTTTGTATAACGTTAACATAACCTAAAATTGTTAAAATTCGAAAATTTGTATTTTTCATTATTAAAAATATCAATTTTCGACATAAAATACTAGCATAATCCAAAATTAAAAAAAATTCTAAATCTTTTTCAAATGATAATTATTTATTATTATTATTATTATTCAACATACCAATTTCCGAAGAACACTAACATAATCCAAAGTTTTCAGAAAAGTCTAAAACTTGTTCAGTTTACAATAATTTTTGTTTTAAATTAGTAATTTTTTGTGTAAAACTATAACATAACCACAAATTGTTGGAATTTAAGAGTCTTTTACCTTCTAGAAATTATTATTATCATTTATATTCGATTACTATTTAGAAACACATAAAAATAAAACCATTTTTTTGGTCTTAAGCCATTTTTAAATAAAAATATAAAATTAATCTTAACACAAAATTTGCAAAATTAATAGTAACTATTATCTAACATAATAGAAAATTAAGGAAAATATTTTTGATAATTAATAGAAACTGATAGCTTAACTTTTCTTTATTTCTCTTTTTTTCTATAAATCTTGTTCAAAATCTAATGATTTTTTTTAAATGCCAAGTTTGGTGAATAAAGCCCACATAACCTCGAAATGCTCAAATTTCATTATAAATATTTTTATTATTATTAAAAATACGAACTCGGTACAAATAACGCTAACATAATCCAAAATTTTCAAAAGAGTTTAGATCTTGTTCAGATTGTAATTATTTTTGTTTTAAAATATAAATTTTTGGCGTAAAAATATAACCTAACCTCAAATTGTTAGAATTTCAGAATCTCTTATCTGCTAGAAAAAATTGTTATTCAATTACTATTTGGAAAAAAATAAAACTATAACCATTCTTCTGTCTTAAGCCATTTTTAAATAAAAATATGAAATTAATCTTAATACAAAATTTGTAAAATTTATGGCATCTATTATCTAACATAATAGAAAATCAAGGATAACATTTTTGATAATTAATAAAAACTGATAGTTTAATTTGCCTTTATTTCTCTTGATTTTCTGTCAATCTTGCTCAAAATCTAATGACTTTTGTTAATAATCCCATTAAAAAATTTAATTTTTGGTTGAAAATTGAACTATTCATTAAAAAATGGAACTATTCTGTTGGAAATCCATTTTTTTCGCTTAAAAATTATTTTTTTATTTAAAAATGTTTTTTTTTGGTTCTTTTTAATTTATTCACTTTGTTGAAAATTCGTCTATTTATTGTGAATTAATTTTTTTTACTGAAAATGTAACGATTCCATTTTTCGTTGCAAATTCTTGTTTCTTGATTAAAAATTGACTTTTATGTTAAAGATTTGTCGCTTTCAAAACTTTTTTTTTCAACTTTTGTTTGAAAAGGATAAATTTTTCAACCGAAAGTGAAACACAAAAAATTAATTTTCTATCAAGAAAGACGAATTTAAAACCAATAATGAAATTGTTAAATTTTCATTTAAAAAAACGAATCCACAATTAAAAAAAGCGAATTGTCAACTTTTTCAATTTTTAAAGCTGAAAATTCGTTTTTTTTTATTTTAAATTAGTTTTTTAAACTGAAAATGTAACGATTTTATTTTTTCTTGAGTAAAAAATAACTTTTTTGTTAAAAATTTGTCACTTTGAAAACTTTTTTTTCATTTTTTGTTTGTAAAAGATAAATTTTTCAACCAAAATTAAAACAGCTGAATTTTCAAAAAATAAGATGAATTTTTTACCCAAAGGAACAATTTTTGAATTTGACAACCAATTTTCAATCAAGAAACATGAAATTGAAACCAAAAATGGAATAGTTGAATTTTTAGTTTTAAAAAACTACTGAACAATAAAAAAGCGAATTTTCAATTTTTTCAAATTTGAAAATTCGCTTTTTTATTGAAAATTAGTGTTTTAACTCAAAATCTAACGATTTCATTTTTCGTTGCAAATTGATATTTCTTGCTCAAAAATTAACCTTTATGTTAAAAATGTATCCCTTTGAAAACATTTTCTTTCATTTTTTGTTTGAAAAAGATAAATTATTCAATTAAAAATGAAACAGTTGAATTAGTAGAGAAATAAATAAATAATTTTCCAGTGGAAATTAACGAGAAAATATGACTTTTTAACATAGTAGTTGAATCCTGTATTACCAAGAAATAATGATAATTTGCCACACATAAGAATAATTTTTTATCCAAAGGGAGAAATTTTTAGCATAAAAGTTCATTTTAAATAAAGAAAGATGAATTTTAAACGAAAAATGGAATTGTAAAATTTTCAATTACAAAAATTTACAATAAAAAAGCGGATTTTCAATTTTTAAAGCTGAAAATTCGCTTTTTTATTCTGAACTAGTTTTTGAAACGAAAAATGTAACAATTAAATTTTTTCTTAAAAATTCATCTTTCTTGATTAAACATTCACATCAGGGTTAAAAATTCGTCTTCTTGATTCAATAATTAAAATTATTTGATCAAAATTTATCTTTTCTTATTGAATTTAACTGGTTAAAAATTATTTTTTAACTTAAAATTTAAGTGTTTCATTTTTGGTTGAAAAATATATCTTTAGTTTAAAATTGGACTATTTAGTTCAAAATACATGCACTTTATTAAATAATAGTATTTTAAAGAAGATTCAATTTTTTGGTAAAAAGTTCATCTTTGCAGGTAAAAGAATTTAGCTATTTGGAAATAAATGCAAAAATCTTGATGAGTTATTTAATTTAAAATTCAACTATTTTATTAAAATTGCCCTTGTTAGAAGAAATTTCAAGAATGTTGTTAAAAATTCTTTCTCTTAAGAGACGATTTCGAACCAACAAGGATCACTTTTATACCATGAAAGATGAATTCTTAATACAATTGTATTAAGAATTCATCTTTCATGGTATAAAAGTGATCCTTGTTGGTTCGAAATTGATTTCTCTTGGCTTTTTTTTTTGCACCTAAAATAAAGAGACTTGATGAAGAAGTAGACAGAGAATATTTGACACCTGAGGTGTTAATTAATTTTAATGAAGTCTTAGAGTCTTCAGCCGTTGATGAAAATCTCTAACGACTCTCCTTGTTTGTGCTTCAGGTTGTGTCTTCTGGGAATCGTGCTGATCAGCGGGATCGTCGTTTCCGGTAGCGAGGGCCCATCAGTCTTCGAGACTGTTCGCAACAGCAATGCGGCCATATTAAATCGATTGGGTCTCGTTCCCCTGGAAATTCCAGGTGGACATCACAAGAAGAGACTAGCCGGTCCAGAACCACCCGCCTTCGGGGCCCAGTCTCGGATCCACCAGTACAGTCGGCGTCACGGACATCGGGACAGTCACGTTTACATCGTGAAGCTTCCAGCGAGTCCTCCTTATTACACCTTCACGAAACCACACAAGTCAGTGAAGGATGACAAGGGCTCGAAGAATGCCGGTAATCTGCCGGTTGGCTTTCACAGCAATGGCAAACCGGCAAAGATCTACCACTGGAACTTGCCTCTGATGATGAAGATTGCGGAGAAGAAACAGTTACACCAGCTCAAAATGGACCAACTGAGGAAGGATCAGCTGAAAAAGGATCAACTGATCAAGAAGGTCCAGTTTGAGAAGAACAATGCCAATAGTGAGATCAGCAGCATCAAGGTCAAGAGCAACGAGCTGAACAGCCTCAGTTCAATTGGCAAGAATGATATTCTGGATAGAAGGAATGAAATTGATCAATCGAAGAAGCTCTCTATGGCTGATAACGGTAAATACTTTCCCTCAGTAGATAATAGATTCAAGTAGGACACTCTTGGAAATTAAAAAAAGAAACAGGAATCAAATAATAAAATCTGGCCAAAACACTCTCAAATGTCACTATCCAAATTAAAAAAAAAAAAACAGAAGGAATAAACAGGAGACAACCTTGTAGAAAAAAAATGGTTCTAAGAAACGTTGCAGGTAATTGGTGAATGGGGGTAACGCCTTGGTGGGTAATTGATAGAGGGGAAACTCGCCGTAGAGAATCAAGCACTCCGCTGGAGGGCAGCACGCTACTTAAGCAGTAACGCCCAGCGGAGAACTTATCTGAAATGATGAATCTCCAATAAAAATAAAAATAAATCTTTTACAAAATGGTCGAAATTTTAATCAAAAGTAGTAATGTTACATTTTCAGCTAAGAGAATCAATTTTTTACAACAAAAAGCTAGAAATAGGAAATAACAGCATTTTAATTTTCAACAAGGAACATTAATTTTTTACAAAAAAGATGCATTTTCTAGCAGATAAGATAATTTTCAACCATAAATAGAATAATTAAATTTACAGTTAAAGAAAATTTTGAAACTTTCTACCAGAAGAACGAATTCCAAACTAAAATGTTAAATTCAGCCAAACAAAAAGACTAATTAACAAAACAGCTGAATCCTGAGACAAAAAAGAATAACTAAACAGTTGCAGTTTCAACCGAAAAGGCTTAAATTTCTATAAAAAGAAATTAATTTTTAAATCCTGAATTGAAAATTCTCGGAATTATAAAATTCTCGAATTGGAAAATGTCAGATAAATAAAATTCCTTAATAATAGAATTCCCTAGTAACAAAATTCCCGATTAAGAAATTCCCATCAAGTTTATAATATTACCGAATTCTGAAATTCCGAACAGTTTATAATTATAGCGGTTTGGAAAATTGCGGATTAGTAGAATTCACGAGTTGAAAAATTCCCGATTTACCTAATTCCCCACAATTTATAATATTACTGAACTTAAAAATTTCCGAATAATAAAATTCCTGGAATGAAAATAGATTTTCGGAGTAATAGAATTCCTGAAATGGAAAATTCCCGAATTGGAAATTTCTCGAATTATAAAATTCCCGAATTGGAAAATGTCAGATAAATAAAATTCCTTAATAATAGAATTGACAAATAATAGAATTCCCTAGTGACAAAATTCCCGAGTAAGAAATTCCCATCAATTTTATAATATTACCGAATTCGGAAATTCCGAACAGTTTATAATTATAGCGGTTTGGAAAATTGCGGATTAGTAGAATTCACTAGTTGAAAAATTCCCGATTTACCTAATTCCCCACAATTTATAATATTACTGAACTTAAAAATTTCCGAATAATAAAATTCCTGGAATGAAAATAGATTTTCCGAGTAATAGAATTCCTGAAATGGAAAATTCCCGAATTGGAAATTTATAAAATTATAAAATTCCCGAATGGGAAAATTTCAGGTAAATAAAATTCCTGAATAATAGAATTTGCAAATAATGGAATAATAAAATTCCCGAACAGCTTATAATATTAACGAATTAGTAAATTTACGAACAGTTTTTAACTTTATAATATTACGAATTTGGCAAACTTTTGAATAATAAAATTCCAAATTGGAAAATTCTCGAATAATTAAATTGTTTAATGGTAGAATTTTTGAATAATAATATTCCCGCACTGGAAAATTTTTAAATATAAAATTCACAATCAGCTCATAATTTTATAGAATTGAAAAGTTCCTGAATGGTTTATAATAATAACGATTTTGATAATTCCCGAACAATAAATTCCTGAATAATAAAACTCCTGAAATTATAAAATTGCTGAAATACAAAAATCCCAAATTTGCATTTTTTGAATTATAAAATCGCCGAATTATAAAGTTTCCGAAAAATAAATCTATCAATTAATAGAATTTCCGAATAATAAAATTCCCGAATTGAAAATTTTACAAAGTGTTAAGTTACCGAACAGTTTATAAAAATTCCCTTCAGAAAGTTGTTGATTCGTTATTTTTATGTTTTTGCAATTTTATAAATTCAAGAATTTTATCACTAGGGAATTTTCCAGCCGTGAATTTTATTATAAAATATGCGAAAATTTTATTATTCGGAAATTTTCTAATTTGGAGATTTTATCACTTCAAAATTTCACGATTCGGGAATTTTATTATTTGGAAATTCTAGTATTCGGGAATTGTATTAATTGTGAATATTCCGAGTCACGAATTTTTTACTAAGGGAAATTTCCTATTCGGGATTTTCCAAATTCGGCAATAGTGTAAACTTTCTGAAACTTTATTTTGCTTGAAATATTCAATTGGCGAATTCTATTATTCGAAATGTTTACTATTCGGTATTTTTATTTTTCAGGAATTTTATTGATCAGGAATTTTCCCATTCGAGAAAATCCCAATTGAGAAATTTTCAAATTCGTTAATATTATAAACTATCAGGAAATTAATAATTCGGGAATTTTATTGAACAGAAATATTATCATTCGAGAGTTTGTCAAATCGCTAATATTATAAACTGTTCGGGAAATTAGGATTCGGATATTTTATAATTCGGAAAATTTTATTGTCGGTAAATTTTCTAATTCGGGAACTTAATTATTCGGCAATTTTTCAATTTGGGAATTCTATTATTCGAAAATTCTACTATTAGGAAATTTTATTATTCGGGAATTTTCAATTTCTGCAGTTTTTAAATTCAGGAAATTTGCTATTCGGGAATTTTATTAAACGAAAATTGTATTATTCGGGAATTTTATCATTCGTGAAGAATTTTTCAGTACAGGAATTCTATTTTTCAGAAATTATACTATTCGGTAATTTTATTATTCAAGAGTTTGTCAAATCTCTTATATTATAAACTGTTCGGGAAATTATTATTCGGAAATTTTATAATTCGGGAAACTTCCATTTCAGGAATTTTCCATTTCGGGATTTCTATCATTTTTAAATTCTACTATTATGGAACATTATTATTTTTGAGTTTGGCAAATTGGTAATATTACATTCGGTAAAATTTCTATTCGGGAATTTTATTATACCGGAATTTTATTAAACCTGAAATCTTATTATTCGGGAATTTTATAATTCGTAACGAATGTTACAGTTCGGAAATTTTATTTGTCAGTGATGCTACAATACGGGAAATTTATTATTCGCTAGTATGCCAAATCGCTTATATTATAAACTGTTCGGGAAATTATTATTCGGGAAATTTTTTAATTCGGAAGAGTTTTTTAGTTCAGGAATTTCATTTTTAGGAAATTCTATTATTCGGGAATTTTATCATTCAAGAGTTTCCAAAATTATTTGGGAAATTCCCGATTCGAGAATTCTCCGATTCGGAAATTCTTCTATTCGGGAATTTTATTAAGTGGGAATTTTCCGATTCTAGAATTTTAGAATTCCGGAAATTTGATATTCCGGAATTTCATTTTTTGGGAATTTTTTGAAATTCGGTAATATTATAAACTCTTCTGAAATTAATTACGCGGGAATTTTATAATTCAGAAAATTCCCAATTCAGGAATTTTTCATTTCAGGAATGCCACTATTTTTAAATCTACTATTCGGGAATTTTATTATTTTGGAGTTTGCTAAATCGGTAATATGAAAAACTGGTCGGAAAATTTTAATTTCGTTTATATTATAAACTGTTCGGGAATTTCATAGTTTGGGAAATTTCCAATTTAGGAATTTCACTACTCGAGTGTTTGCCAAATTTATAATATTTTAAACTGCTCGGCAATTTGCCAATTTGGGTATATTATAAAATATTAGGGAATTCTATTATTAGAAAATTCTACTATTCGGAAAATTTTTATTCGGGAATTCACAAGTTCGGGAGCTTTATAATCAGAAAAATTTCCTATCGGTATCATAACATTAGGGAAAATTTTATTCGGGAATTTTATTATACCGGAATTTAATTAAACGGAAATTTTATCATTCGAGAATTTTGTAATTCGTGACGAATGTTACAGTTCGGGAATTTTATTTGTCAGGGATTTATTATTTGGGAATTTTACAATTCAGGGATTCTGTTATTAAAAAATTCGGGAATTTTCAAATTCGGGAGATTTTCTATTCGAGGATTTGTTGTACGGGAAATTTTCAATTCGGGAATTCTAGTATTCAAAAATTTTATTTTTCAGAGATTTTAATGATCGGGAATTTTCCTATTCGGGAAATTTCCAATTCGGGAATTTTCAAATCCCTTAATATTATAAACTGTCGGAAATTTTATAAGTCGGGAATTTTATTAAACGAAAATTTAATTATTCGGGAATTTTGTAATTCCTGAAGAAATTTTTAGTTCGGGAATTTTATTTGTCACAAATTCTACTATTCGGCATTTTGTCAAATCGCTTATATTTTAAACTGTTCGGGAATTCATTATTCGGGAATGTCATAATTAGCAAAATTTTATATTCGGGAATTTAATTATATGGAAATTTCTAATTCGGGAATTTTACTATTTGGGAATTCTATTATTCGAAAATTCTACTATTTGAAAATTTTATTTTCAAGTCGGGAGTTTATTGTACGGGAAATTTCATATTCGGGAATTCTAGTATTCGAATATTTTATTTTTCAAGAATTTTATTGATCGGGAATTTGCCCATTCGGGAAATTTGCAATTCGGAAATTTTCAATTCCCTTAATATTATAAACTGTCGGAAATTTTATTCAAACGAAAATTCAATTATCCGGGAATTTTTTAATTCCTGCAGAAATTTTTAGTTTGGGAATTTTATTTGACAGAAATTCTACTATTCGGGTATTTCATTATTCGAGAGTTTGTCAAATCGCTTATACTATAAGCTGTTCGAGAATCCTTTATTTGGGAATTTTATAATTCGCGAAATTTTATATTCGGGAATGTTATTATACAGAAATTTTTCAATTCGGGAATTTTACTATTTGGGAATTTTATTTTTCGAAAATTCTACTATTCGAAAATTTTATTCATCGGAAATTTTCTAATTCGAGAGATTTTCTATTCGGGAATTTATTGTACGGGAAATTTCCAATTCGGGAATATTCAATTCCCTTAATATTATAAACCGTCGGAAATTTTATAATTCGGAAATTTTTTTAAACGACAATTTTATCATTTGGGAATTCTCTAATTCCTGAAGAAATTTTTCTTTTGAGAATTTTATTTGTCAGAAACTCTGCACTTCGGGTATTTTATTATTCGATAGTTTGTCAAATCGCTTATATTATAAACTGTTCGGGAATTCATTATTCAGGAATGTCATAATTCGGGAAATTTTATATTCGGGAATTCTATTTTTGAAAATTTTACTATTCGGAAATTTTTTACTCGGGAATTTTCAATTCGGGATATTTTCCATTCGGGATTTTTATGATAGGCGATAGTTTCGATTTGGGAATCTTACTATTCGAGATTTTGCCAAATCGGTAATATTATAAACTCTTCTGGAATTAATTACGCAGGAATTTTATAATTCAGGAAATTTGCAATTCAGGAATTTTACATTTCAGGAATGCTATTATTTTGAAATCTACTATTCGGGAATTTTATTATTTTGGAGTTTGATAAATCGGTAATATGAAAAACTGGTCGGAAATGTTTCATTTCGTTTATATTATAAACTGTTCGGGAATTTTATTATTATGGAATTTTATAGTTTGGGCAATTTCCAATTTAAGAATTTCATTACTCGAGTGTTTGCCAAATTTATAATATTGTAAACTGCTCGGGAATTGGCCAATTTGGGTACATTATAAAATGTTCGGGAATTTAATTTTCCGCATTTTTTCAGTCCCCTCTTCCAAGTTTCGAAAAAGGTGTTTAATGAAAGTCGAAACAATGGCAGATTTTTATAAATGTTGTTTATTGTGATTTAAAACAATATATTTAAAAATGAAGGATTTGGATGTCACCTTCTTTCTTTCTCCCTATTTTTCATTTTATTTTTTGTTAGAATGAAGAAATTCGCGAGTATCTTATCCAAATTTGATAATTGAATTCTAGCTTTTTATAATGTCCCAGAATTTCCTACTTTAATTGGGAACGCGGCGTTACAGAGGAATACAAATTTGTATTCTCTCTGAATAAAATTGGTTTAATTTCAGATAACCGATTACTTTACGGATCGAAACCAATGGCGAGTCTCGCGAAGAAGCACAGCAGAAATAACGACAAGCGATTGAGCTATCCTAATCTCGAGGCTGGATTGAAGAAGCTGAAGGAAGAATCTGCTGGAAAGAACAAAACGAAGAATAGCAACACCACGAATAAGATGTTCAGATTGGCAGATTCGACGACTTACAGAGTAGGGGCCCAGAACGATCGCTTCTCGTGGAACAATTTGTCCAATGAACTTCACGGCTCGAGGAACACGCCCGACGAACAGAAACCGAAGAAACACCGGAAGAAGGCTGCCATGTCATATTATGCTCCGAGCCTCAAGTCCGGTTCGACCAGCATCCACAAGAACTTTGCCGGCAATGGAAAACCAAAAGCCTTTTATGTAATGGAAAAAAGCCGCAAACCGATATATCATCATCAGCTCTTGCCTTAATTTTTCAGAGAGGGGACTTCAGGGAGAAAAATTTGTCCTGGAAAAAGTCAAGAACTCGAAGCTGGGTCAGGAATACGAGAAAAATTCACCGAATGTTGATGGACTTTCGTAAAATCGCTTCTTTTTTTTGGTCAATAATTGCAAAAATATAAAAAATAATTGGAAAAATCCTCAGAGCTGTCAAAGCTAAATAATATAGGCTTAGCGAATCTAAGAAGTGTGAACTAGGATCGCCTGCACGTGGCGAGCCTGGACGACTGCGCTTGTTTAGGCACTTTCGTGGTTTCGAATCCTTCCACTTGCGAATTTATAATTTTTACAAATTTAATCGAGCAAACAAATTTTTATCTTTTTATATTCAAGCCTGAGAAAAAATGTTCTGAAATTTGTCCATACACTTCTGAACGAAATGAGACTCCATTTTTTTTTCGTAACCGAAACCTCGCTGCAAATTCGTGTCTTTTTTACGGCCAATTTTTTTCTGTGTTGAACGAGGGTTTATTCACTTGTGAAATAATTTAAATCTTAAAATTAAAAAAAAAATCAAAATTATCGATGGATTTCAGAAGATTTTTTAAAATATAAAAGATTTTCGAAATCCCCATAGAGATTTCGATACTTTTTTTTGGATTCGCTAAATCTTGGGATCTTTGAAATCTTGCAAACTTTAATCGGATTTTCGTGATTCTCTGTTTCGGATTTTTTCATTTTATAGTGACTTTGAAGAAGATTCCCGAAGTGAATGGCCCCTCGGAATTGAATCAAAAAATCTATCAAAGAGTCATTCATTAAAATATAATAATTTTCGGAATTTTCTAAACGCATAATGCTAGAAAAAAAGTCCTCTCAGAGCGTATGTCTAAAATAGCAATTTTGGTTTTGATCACCTTACAAAAACCAATTTTCTTTTTGAATTTGCTCTTCGATTTTATTACACACTATACGCAACAAGCAGCACATCAGATTTAAAAATAACTGATAGTATCTGCTTTAGTATGTTATTTAAAATAATTTCAGTACAATTGAATATCTTTTAATTAAATTTAATTTCTTTGAATTCACTTTGGTTACTTTGTAGTCGCTTAAATTCCTTTGATTTATTTCAATTCACGTGAATTTTTTTAAATCACTTGAATTCCTTTAAATTCATTTAAATTCCTTTAAATGCACTTGAATTTCTTTGAATTCACTTGAATACCTTGGAATTACTTTAATTTTTTTGAATTAATTAAATTTTTTAAAAATTTTCTTCAAATTCTATGAATCCATTTGGATTCTTTTGAATTTGATTAAATTCTTTTGGATTCACTTGAATTTCGTTGAATTAACTTCAATTTCTGTGAATTTATTTGAATTACTTGAAATTCAATTGGAAAACTTTCACTTAGCTTGGATTCATTTAAATTAATTGGAATTTACTGGAATTCTTTTAAATTTACTTGAAATCCTTCGAATTTACTTGAATTCCTCTACATTTCAATAAATTAATTTGAAACCCTTTGAACTCCGTTGGATTTCTTGAAATTCAGTTGAATTTCTTTGAATTTATTTGAATTCCTTTGAATTAAGAGAAATTCTTTTGACTTCACTTGAATTTCTTTCAGTTTACGTGAATTCGTTTGAATTTACTTGAGTTCGTCTAAATTCATTTTAATTCAATTGAATATCTTCAAATTCAGTTAGAACTTTTATTAATTAACTTGGATTCGTTTGAATTTACTTGAATTAACTTGAGTTCCTTTACATTCCTTTGAATTCCTTTAAATTCACTTGAATTTTTTTAAATTAACTTGAAATCCTTTAAATTCCCTTAGATTCTTTGAATTCACTTAAATTCTTTTATATTCGCTTGCATTTCTTAAAATTAACTTCAATTTCTGTGAATTCCTTTAAATTCAATTAGCAAACTTTCAACTAGCCTAGATTAATTGAAATTAATTTTAATTTACTGGAATTATTTTAAATTCACTTGGAATCCTTCGAATTCACTTGAATTCCTTTGAATTTTTTTAATTGACTTGAAATGCTTTGAACTCCCTTGGATTTGTTGAAATTCACTCGAATTTCTTTGAATTTATTTAAATTCCTTTGAATTCACTCAAATTCCTTTGAATTTCTTTAAATTTACTAAAATTGCTTTGAATCCACGTGGATTCCTTTCAGTTCACGTGAATTCCTTTAAATTTACTTAAGCTCGCCCGAATTCATTTAAATTCATTTTAATTCACTTGAATTTCTTTGAATTCACTTGAATACCTTCGAATTCAGATTGCACTTTTTAAATTTGCTTGAATTCCTTTTAATTCACTTGAATTAACTTGCATTCCTTTAAATTCACTTAAATTCCTTTGAATTTCATTAAGCTAACTTGAAATACTTTTAATTCCCGTGAATTCTTTTCAATTTACTAGGATTTCTTTGAATTCATTTGAATACCTTTGAATTCACATTGAAGTTCTTTAAACTCAATTAAATTTCCTTAAATTCATTTTTAGACCTTTGAATTCACATTGCATTTCTTTGTATTCACTTGAATTTATTGGATTTATTCTTAATTCAGTTGATATCCTTTGAATTCACTTAAATTTCTTTTAATTCATTCTAAATCCTTTGAATGTACGTAAATACCTTTGAATTCAAATTGGATTCTTTTGAGTTATTTAAACTTCAATGTATTCTTTTTAATTTTTTTAAATTCCTTGCAGTGATTTTAAACTGATTCGATCCTTTTAAATTCAGAATATTCAAGGATTTGAGAGAATTCTGAAATTTTAAAGAGTTCAAGAAATTTCAAATTTTCCAGAAATTCATGGTATTCAATAAACTTAATGATTTCAAAGCATTTACGGAATTCAAAGAATTTTACGAATTCAGAATATTCAATGGATTTAGGGAATTTAGAATATTTAATTAATTCAGACAATGCAGAATATTTAAAGAATTCTTAATTTCTTTAAAGAATTTTAGAAATTTAGGGAAATAAAGAATTTCAAGGAATTTAGAGATTTGGGATAATTCAGAACACTTGAGAAATTTAGGAAATTCTAATATTTCAGAGACATTTCTTAAATTCCGGAAATTCAGAGTTTGAGGGAAATCAAGGATTTTAGAATCATCAATGATTTCCGAAAATTCCAGGAATTCAGGATATTCAAAGGATTTAGGGAATTCTGTACATTCAAGTAATTTAAAGGAATTCTAAATGTTGCAGAAATGCATTGAATTTTAAGAATTCTGAATATTTAAGAAATTCATGGAATTCCTCTAAATTCATTGGAATTACTTTGAATTCACTTAATTCCATGGAATACACTGAAATTCCTTTAAATTAATTCGGATTCCTTTTCGATTTCTTAATTTTTTTAGAATTTACTTGAATTCCTTTGAATTGGCTTAAATTCCCTTTAATTTACAGAAATTTCTTTACATTCACTTGAATTACTTTAAATTTACTTAAATTTTCTTTAATTCACTTCAATTTTTTTAAATTTACCTTAATACCTTTGTATTCATATTTAATTCCTTTGCATACACTTGAATTTCTTTTAATTCACTTCAATTCACTGGAGTTCTTCTAAGTTCACTTGCACTCCTTTGAATTCACTTAAATTTCCTTGAATTCAATTTAGTTTTTTTTTAAATCCAAATGCATTTATTTCAATTCACTTAAATACCTTTGAATTCACATAAAATTCCTTTATATTCTTTTGAGTTATTTAAATTTCAATGCATTATTTTTAGTTTTCTTTTTAATTTCTTGGAATGCTTTTAAACTCTTTCGAGCCTTTTTAATCAAGAAATTTTCGGATATCTGGCATATTCAAAGAATTAAGGAGTTTCTCAGAATTCGTGGAATTTCAAGAATTCAGAATTTTCCAGGCTTTTAGAGAATTCAAGGTATTCAGATATTTTTAAAAGTTCAGGAAAATCTGAATGTTGAAGGATTTTCGAAAATTCAGAAAACTCAAGGATTTTAAAAAATTAAAGGAATTCACATTTTTTTAGAGATTTAAAATATTACAGAATGTTTAAGAAATGCCAAAATTTTTATTAGTTCGGAATATTCAAGGAATTATAGAAACTTATTGCATTTCAAGAATTCAAAATATTCACGGAATTCATTTTATTCACTTTAGATTGATTTTAATTACTTTGCATTCACTGAAATTCGTCGGTATGCACTTGAATTCCTTTTAGTTCGTTTCAATTCCTTTGTATTCACATTTAAATTCTTTGAATTCGCTTGGATGCCCTTGAATTCCTATCAATTCACTAAAGGTTCTCTGATATCACTTGAATTCTATCGAATTCACTTGAATACATTTGAATTCGCATAGAATTACTTTGGATTCTTTTGAGTTATTTAAAATTTCATGTATACTTTTTCATTTTTTTAATGGCTGGGAATGCTTTTAAACTCATACTATCCTTTTGAATTCCTTTATCTACAAGGAAATCCTTTGAATTCCTTCGAATGACTCTGCATATTTAAATTCCTCTAAATTATCTCTACTACTGGGAATATTAAAGGATTTTAGAAAATGTAAGAAATTCTGAGATATTCAAGAATTCAGGGATTTCCGAATGTAAAAGTAATTCAGAGAAATTAAGAATTTTATAGAGTTCCAAGATTTCAGATTATTCCAAGAATTCGTCGATTTTTATTAATTCGGAGAATTTAAGGAATTCCAGGAACTTATTGCATTTCAAGAATTTAGAATATTTAAGAAATTCATAGAAATCTTAATATTAAAAGATTTCAAGGAATTCAGTGAATTTGCGAAATTCTGAGGAATTCCACTTTTTTCAAGGAAGTTTAAAGAATGAAAAAGAATTAAAAAAAAAAAATTCAAAGAACGTTCAATATCATTTTAGAGGTATACTTCGAGAGAAGTTTTTTTTAATATGAAGATATCAAGTGGCGAGGGTTTTTTTAAAATAAAATCCTGATCCCTGATCTAAAATGGATTCGATCATAACGTACTTATGAAGAAAAATATATTATTTTTTTATTAAACTTGATCACCAAATTTCGAAGCTTATTCGCCTTGCATTAAGCAATATGTAAATCATTAGCTTTTAGAAATATTTGCGAATTTTTCTGCTGGAATTTTCAAGATAGAAAAGAGAGGAAGAGACTATATTTTTCGCAAGACTTCTATTTGCGTCTTTCCACTGAATTAGAAGAGCTTTAAGCATGCTTTCTTTATTTTCAGTGTCAATTTTTTCAGCTAATAATAAGCTGCTGCAATTTAAAAAATATATATATAATTTCTCAAAAAAAAATTGTTTAATGATTTTCTAAGTAAAAAAAACTTTTTGGGAAAAGTCAAAATAGAGATAAAAGTCTCGTTGTTATCGGAAAAATTTTGAACTTTTTTATACGTGAAAATTTTGAAAAAAAATTAAATGGAACTTTTTCAGGTTTTCAGGTTTTCACTTTGAAATAAAGAAAAGGATTTTATTTTGAAGATATATTTTTATTGGGTACAACAATTTATTTAAAAACATTAAATTCTTTGATTCAAAGCCACTAAATATTTTCCTTTAAATTAAAGCGTCATTATTCTGAGTGCAATGAGACTTTTTTATTACAAATGAAGGCCCGGATTGAATACGACGACCAGAGCTCAAAAAATACAAAAAATTATTGTTCAAACGTCTCGTGAGATCCAAAGTTTAAAGTTAATTTTTTTTTTAAATATCGGATTTTTATATTATTGCAAATTGAAACAGTTTGCAAGGTGGCCGCTTTAATCGATAAAAATTTTCCAGTCATTTCCCGGGGTTTTCTCGGTTCGAAAACATTTTTCACGGTCAATAAAAATAAATAATTTAAACACTAAAGTTGAATTTTTTTTATTTGAAGTTATAAAAAAGAAAATAAAAATTAATTTACTGAAAGGGAAATTATTGAAAAGCTTCAAGATTTTATTTCGAAATCTAGAAGTTGTTTTAAGTGTGTTCAAATTAAAAATAATTTTTGAAAGCTTTTTGAACTTTTAAACATCTTTTAAAATTAATTGAATATGTCGATTTTTGCAGATTTTCAATAAAAAATCTAGAAGCTTTTCAAGAATTGTGAAAGGCTTCAATAGAATAAAAATATTTTTTTTATGTTTTCTAAAAAATATTGAAAATGATTTTTCATGTTGAAAAATTATTTTGAGGGAATATTTTGAAAGATTTTAAAAGGTTTCCAAAATTTTCTAAAAAGAATCTAAAAGATTGTAAGTAAATCTTATACAATTTGCAAAATTAAGTAAGCAAAATTCGTTTCCTTTTTAAAAGATATTTATCGAATTTAAAAAAAATTTCTTATAAATATTCCAGATTCTCTTTTGACAATTTTGGAAATGTTTTAAAATCTTCTTCAATATTTTCTTAAAATAATGATTCCAAATAAAAAATCATTTTCAATTTTCCTAGTAATCTTAAGGGAATATTTTCTTTTTAATTTTAGCTAAAAATAATAAGTTTTTAATTGTTACTTTTACCTTGAAATTCAACAATTTCACTTACAAAATAAAAATTTAAACGCTCAAAGTTTAAAAGCTTTCTGCAATTTTAAAGTTTCAAGGCTTTCTATGTCAAAAACCAGGGTTTCAAATTATTTAATTGTAAATATTTAATTATAATTTACTCGTTTTAAACGAGCAGTAAAATATTGCTTAATATTAAACAGTAATTCTTTTTTTTATTAATTTTTTTTTATTTAATGGGTTAATTGAAAATGTAAGCTTAAAAAAACATAAAATAGAAAATTTTTTAAGTTAAAGATTTGAAAATGATGCATTGTGAACTGAATGTAATCATGTTTGAAAAAGATAACAATTAAACTAATTTTTTTTAACTGTTACAATCGAAATTGGACATTTTTCTCCTAAAAATTTGCAAAATTTCTGGTAAAAAAAAATCACTGTGATTTCCCGCTTTTTTCGGCGTCAACAAATTCTTGGTAATGCCCGACAGTACATCTAAAAATGTTCAAAAATCTTCCTTGAATTTTTAAGAACAAATTTCTTTTTACTTTATAAATTTTAATACAAAAAATATTTATTTAAAAAAAAAACTTGAAAAAACTTTAAATTTCCGTCTTCTCATTCTCTGTAATAATTAAAAAAAATTAAATTTCTTCAAACTTTAAAATTCAAATATAAAAAGACGCTTGGACGATAATTATCCGCGTTTTCGAGCGCCTTTCACCCTATTGGATCCGGGCTCTGAATTCCATTTGATCATATTTTTAAGCTATTAAAAAAAACCAAGTATTAAGAAAAATTTTATCAACTCGAGCTTTCTAGAAATAATTTATTTATCAAGTAAGTTGCATAATTTTCAAATAAATTAAAATTTGAAAAACTTAATGGCATTTGAAAATGTGTTAAAGTAAATAAATAATAATGGTAAATTTACGAGGTTTTTCTGACAAGTGGTAAAAACGTTTAAGTGACGTCTTGCCAAGCGAGAATAAGTTAACATATTTTATAGAAATAGACTTTTTTATATATAAAGACACCTGTCGGTAATGACAAGACTGGACAATATTTTCCTGCTACGTTTTTGTACTTTTTGACGTTTTTACTAAAAAAATTAAATTAAGAATGTATTTTAGATCCTTGTGTATATGAGCATGTTCTATTATTCTTATAGAATAATCGTAAGTATTAAATACAATGTAAGTTATACATTAAGGTCGAAACGATACAATAAAGTATTAACTATAATAATCTAAGACTTTTTTCATTTAATTTTCATTTTTTTTAAATTAACTTCTTTAATTTATTTCAGTTTCTTCTTTTTTTTTGCCATGCCGCGGCCGCCAGAGTGGAAAAAAATCACTTTTTTGGCCCAAAAAATATTTTTAAAAAAGCTAATAAGATTCCTAAGAGAGTTGTCAAGTCTGATTTTCGAATTAGGTTTTCAATTTTTTTATAAATAAACAAATATTACGAAAAATTATTTACAAACAAATTATGTGGTGAAAAATGTTTTCTACGATTTTCCATAATCACACGTTTTTTCAAGTTATATTTCAAGAAATTTGATTGGAAACAATATTATATTAAATTAAATTTTCTCTGAAGATTATAATTGTTTATATCATAAACAAATTTAATTAACAAATACAGTAATCAGACATTTTTCAATAGAAAAAGTAGTTTTTTTCGTTGTCAATTTTTTTTTATTAGGAACTTTATGATAATTTTAGAAAAATACATAATTTGTTGATTAATGTTATGATTTTTTTAACAAATTAAATAAACAAATGTATTATTAGGGAATTTTTTACAGATAAAATCGTTTTTTTTCTATGTCCCCTTTTTTAATTAGGAAGTTCATGATAACTTCAGCAAAATTCATAATTTTTTATAAATTTTATTATTTTTGAAAAGAAATTTTATAAACAAATACATTAGTCGGGTACTTTTCGACAGAGAAATTTTTTAAAAACAAATTTCAAAAACCAATGCGTTATTTGGGCATTTTTCTACAGGAAAATTCGTTTTTTTCTATCTCAATTTTTTAAATTAGAATGTTCATAATAAATAGAGCAAAATTAATCATGTTTCATCAATTTTATAAGTTTTTTAAACAAATGCATTAATCCAACATTTGCAAACAGAAAAATTCTTTTTTTCGACTTCCCCCTTTTTAAATAGGAATTTTATGATAATTTCAGCAAAACTCATAATTTTTTATAAATTTTATGATTTTTTAGAACAAATTTAATGAACAAATGCATTATTCGGGCATTTGTCAACAGAAAAATTCGTTTTTTTCAATGCCAACTTTTTAAATTAAAAACTTCATGGTAAATTCAGAAAATTCATTATTTATTTTTTTAAACAAACTTAATAAACGAATGCATTATTCGGGAATTTTTCTACAGAAAAATGCGTTTTTTCTTCAGCAAAATTCATAATTTTTTATGAATTTTATGATTCTTTAAAACAAATTTAATAAACAAATGAATCAATAAAATGTAATAATATTCTTCTACTTCAACCTTTTTAATTAGGAACCTCATAACAACTTCATAAAAATTCATAATTTTTAAATCAATTTTATGCTTTTTTAAAACAAATTTAATAAACAAATACATTATTCGGGCATTTTCCTACAGAAAAAATCAGTTTTTTCTATCTCGATTTTTCAAATTAGAACGTTCATAATAAATTCAGCAAAATAATCATCTTTTATCTATTTTATAATTTTTTTAAACAAATTTAATAAACAAATGCATTAATCAAAGATTTGTCGACAGAAAAATTCTTTTTTTCGATGTTTCCCTTTTTAATTACAAATTTTATGATAACTTAAGAAAAAGTAATAATTTTTTGAAAATTTTATGATTTTTTAAAACAAATTTAATAAACAAATGCATTAGTCGGGTATTTGTCGACAGAAAAATTAGTTTTCTTCTATTTCAACTTTCTTTTTATTAATCTTATGATTTTTTAAAACAAAATTTAAAAACAAATGCATTATTCGGGCATTTTTCTACAGAAAAATTCAGTTTTTTCTATCTCGATTTTTAAAATTAGAACGTTCATAATAAATTGAGCAAAATCAAATATTTGTCGAGAGAAAAATTCATTTTTTCTACTTTAACCTTTTTAATTAGGAAACTCATGATAACTGCATAAAAATTCATAATTTTTAAATCAATTTTATGATTTTTTAAAACAAATTTAATAAACAAATACATTAGTCGGGTATTTGTCGACAGAAAAATGAGTTTTTTTCTACTTTAACTTTATTAATTAGGAACTTTATGATAACTTTAGCAAAATTTCTAATTTGCTAATTAATCTTATGATTTTTTTAAACAAATTTAAAAAAAAATGCATTATTCGGGCATTTTTCTACAGAAAAATTCATTTTTTTCTATCTCGATTTTTTAAATTAGAACGTTCATAATAAATTGAGCAAAATAATCATGTTTTATCAATTTTATAATTTTTAATAACAAATTTATTCAAGAAATGCATTAATCAAAGATTTCGCGACAGAAAAATTCTTTTTTTTTTCGATTTTCCCCTTTTAAATTACGACTTTTATGATAACTTTAGCAAAATTCATAATTTATAAAAAATTTTTATGATTTTTTTTGGAAAAATTTAATCAACAAATGCATTGTTCGGATATTTGTCGACAAAAAAATTCGTTTTTTTTCTATCTCAATTTTTTAAATTAAAACATTCATAATGAATTAAGCAAAATTAATCATGTTTTATCAATTTCATAATTTTTTTAAACAAATTTAATAAACAAATGAATTAATCAGATATTTGTCGACAGAAAAATTAGTTTTTTCTACTTCAACCTTTTTAATTAGGAGACTCATGATAACTTCATAAAAATTCATAATTTTTAAATAAATTTTATGATTTTTTTAAACAAACGCATTATTCGGGCATTTTTCTACAGAAAAATTCATTTTTTTCTATCTCGATTTTTGAAATTAGAACGTTCATAATGAATTGAGCAAAATTAATCATGTTTCATCAATTTTATAATTTTTTAAAACAAATTTAATAAGCAAATGAATCAATCAGATATCTGTCGACAGAAAAAATTCGTTTTTTTCGATTTTCCCCTTTTTAATTACGACTTTTATGATAACTTTAGTAAAATTCATAATTTTAAGAAAATTTTTATGATTTTTTTAAACAAATTTAATCAACAAATGCATTATTCGGATATTTGTCGAGAAAAAATTAGTTTTTTTCCAATCTCAATTTTTAAAATTAAAACTTTCATAATGAATTGAGCAAAATTAATCATGTTTTATCAATTTCATGATTTTCTTAAACAAATTTAATAAACAAATGAATTATTCAGATATTTGTCGACAGAAAAATTAGTTTTTTTTTCTACTTCAACATTTTTAATTAGGAGACTCATGATAACTTCATAAAAATTCATAATTTTTTAATAAATATAATGATTTTTTTAAACAAATGCATTATTCGGGCATTTGTCGACAGAAAAATTCGTTTTTTTTCTATTTCAACTTTATTAATTAGGAACTTCATGATAACTTTAGCAAAATTCCTAATTTGTTAATTAATCTTATGATTTTTTAAAAAAAATGTTTAAAAATGCGTTATTCGGGCATTTTTCTACAGAAAAATTAGTTTTTTTCCATCTCAATTTTAAAAATTGGAACGTTCATAGTGAATCGAGCAAAATTAATCATGTTTTATCTATTTTATAATTTTTCTAAACAAAATTTATGATAACTTCAGTGAAATTCATAATTTTTTTATCAATTTCTTGATTTTTTCAAACATATTTAATTAACAAATACAATCAAATATTTGTCGGCAGAAAAATTAGCTTTTTTTTCTATTTATACTTTTTAAATTCAGAAACTCATGATAACATCAAAAAAATTCATAATTTTTTAATAAATTTCATGATTTTTTAAAAGAAATTTAATAAAAAAATGCATTTTTCGGGTATTTGTTGACAGAAAAATGAGTTTTTTTTTCTATTTCAACTTTATTAATTAGGACCTTCATGATAACTTTAGCAAAATTCCTAATTTGTTAATTAATCTTATGATTTTAAAACAAATTTAATTATTGGGGCATTTTTCTACAGAAAAATTCATTTTTTTCTATCTAGATTTTTTTAGTTAGAACGTTCATAATGAATTAAGCAAAATCAATCATGTTTTATCAATTTTATAATTTTTTAAAACAAATTTAATAAATAAGTGAATCAATCAGATATATGTCGACAGAAAAAATTCGTTTTTTTTTTTCGATTTCCCCCTTTTTAATTACGACTTTTATGATAACTTTAGTAAAATTCATAATTAAAAAAAAAATTTTATGATTTTTTTAAAGAAATTTAATCAACAAATGCATTAGTCGGGTATTTGTCGACAGAAAAATGAGTTTTTTCTATTTCAACTTTATTAATTCGGAACTTCATGATAACTTTAGCAAAATTCCTAATTTTTTATTAATCTTATGATTTTTTTAAACAAATTTTAAAAACAAATGCATTATTCGGGCATTTTTCTACAGAAAAATTAGTTTTTTTCAATCTCAATTTTTAAAATTGGAACGTTCATAATGAATCGAGCAAAATTAATCATGTTTTATCTATTTTATAATTTTTTTAAACGAAATTTTTGATAACTTCAGCAAAATTTATAATTTTTTATCAATTTCTTGATTTTTTAAAATAAATTTAATAAACGAATACAATCAAATATTTGTCGGCAGAAAAATTAGCTGTTTTTCTATTTCTACTTTTTAAATTCAGAACCTCATGATAACTTCAAACAAATTCATAATTTTTCAATAAATTTTATGATTTTTTCAAACAAATTTAATAAACAAATGCATTTTTCGAGTATTCGTCGACAGAAAAATGAGTTTTTTTCTATTTCAACTTTATTAATTAGGACCTTCATATATTTCAAGAAATTTGATTGGAAACAATATTATATTAAATTAAATTTTCTCTGAAGATTAGAATTGTTTATATCATAAACAAATTTAATTAACAAATACAGTAATCAGACATTTTTCAATAGAAAAAGTCGTTTTTTTCGTTGTCAATTTTTTTTTAATTAGGAACTTTATGATAATTTTAGAAAAATACATAATTTGTTGATTAATGTTATGATTTTTTTAACAAATTAAATAAACAAATGCATTATTAGGGAATTTTTTTACAGATAAAATCGTTTTTTTTCTATGTCCCCTTTTTTAATTAGGAAGTTCATGATAACTTCAGCAAAATTCATAATTTTTTATAAATTTTATTATTTTTGAAAACAAATTTAATAAACAAATACATTAGTCGGGTACTTTTCGACAGAAAAAATTTTTTTAAACAAATTTCAAAAACCAATGCATTAATCAAACATTTGTCGACAGAAAAATTTATTTTTTCGATGTCTTTCTTTTTAATTACGAATTTTATGATAACTTCAGCAAAATTCGTAATTTTGTATTAATTTCATGATTTTTCAAAACAAATTCAATAAACAAATGAATTAATCAGATATTTGTCGACAGAAAAATTAGTTTTTTTTTCTATTTCGAATTTTTTAATTCAGAAATTCATGATAACTTCAGCAAAATTCCTTATTTGTTAATTAATCTTATGATTTTTTAATTAAATGCATTATTCGGGCATTGGTCTACAGAAAAATTCGTTTCTTTCTATGTCAACTTTTTAATTACGAAGTTAATGATAGCCTTAGCAAAATTCATAATTTCTTATCAATTTTATGATTTTTAAAACAATTTTAATAAACAAATACATTATTCAGAAATTTCGTGACAGCAAAATTAGCTTTATTTTTTTTAACTCTTTTAATTAGGAACTTTTTGATAACTTCAGAAAAATGCATAATTTTTTGATCAATTTTATGATTCTAAAAACAAATTTAATAAACAAATGCATTAGTCAGGCAATTGTCAACAGAAAAAGTTTTTTTTCTATTTTAACATTTTTGAAATACTCGTCTTTTTCAATTTCAGTGTTTTTATTAAGGTGCACCATAATAATAAAATTAAGCTGGGATTTCTTTAGTCATTTGGTTTTTGCAACACTCTTAAATTCGTTTAAAATATTTATGGCGCCTTCTTAGATAATATTGCTTTTGTTTATTAAATTTGTTTAAAAAATCATAAAATTAATTAAAAATGATGAATTTTGCTAAAGTTATCATGAAGATCCTAATTTAAAAAGTTTAGACAAAAAAAACGAATCTTTCTGTAGACAAATGCCTGATTAATGCATTTGTTTATGCAATTTCTTTAAAAAAATCATTAAATTGATAAAAAATTATAAATTTTTCTGAATTTATCATGAAATTCCTAATTAAAAAATTTGACAAAGAAAAAAAAAGAATTTTTCTGTAAATCAATGGGCGATTAATGCATTTGTTTAATAAATTTGTTTAAAAAAATCATAATATTATTCAAAAAATTATGAATTTTGCTAAAATTATAATTAGATTCCTAATTTAAAAAAATTGACATCGAAAAAATTTTTTTTTCGAAAAAGGACTGATTACTGCATTTGTTAATTAACTTGGCTTATAATATAAGCAGTTATAATCTAAAGGGAAATTTTTTAAATATAACATTGGTTCTATTTAAATTTCTTGCAATATAATTTGAAAAACGTATATTGATGGAAAATCGTAAAAATTATTTTTCAACGAATAATTTGTTTATAAAATTTTGTTTTGTTTATTGTCTAATATTGGATCAACTTTAACTAATGTTAATGTATGTAACTTAGGCGATTTCAAGAATGTTCCTGTTTTTGAACAGCACCGGTAACGTCAAATAGAAAAAATGGCCGCAAGGATTGAGGAGAGGCGCTGCGAGTGGATATGCAACGTTCATTCAGGCGTGACAAAACAGTTTTAAACTGGATTCATTGTCACAGTGAGCCTTGAAACCGACACTATTTCAAATTTTAATGGATTATAAATAATTCTTCATGCATAATGATAAATTATCAACACTACGGTTCAACTTTTCGAAAAATATTTTAATAATTAATAAACAATTTTAATTTTAAACCAATTAGTGCAACTTCAGAAAACTTTTCAATTAGAAGGTTTAACTTTCGACCAAGTATAGCTACATTTTTGATCAAACAGCAGAATTTTTAATCTCCAAAGATGAATTTTTCTAATCATTTTTCTAAAACATAGTTAAATTTTTAATAATAATTATATTTTTATGAAAATGGTTGAATTTTTAACATAATAGGACGAATTTTTAAGAAATTGTTGAATTTTCGTCATAAAAAGATTAATTTTGACCAAAGTTTAGTTTTTAATTAAAGAAGATAATTACTAACCAAAAAGTTTCAATACAAAAAATGGATGAATTTTGAACAAAATAGTTGAATTTTAAACAAACTGATAAAAAATTTTAAAACAGAAACAAATAAACTTCAACTAAAAACTATTGAATTTTAACCCAATATTTTTATTCTTGAAAAAATTCAAAGAAGAAATATTAATTTTAAACAAGAAACTTTTCTACCAAAGAAGATGAATTTTAAACCAAGAACTTTTCTATTAATGTTAATGTTGCACCAAAAATAGGACTTTTAAAAAAAATTGGATTTTAAACAAAATAGTTTAATTTTGAAGATAATAATTCAAGTTTTAAATAGCTATATTAATTTTTAACACGCTAAAAATATAAATCAACGACACACTTGAATTTCAACAAAATAGTTGTATTTTATAACAAAATCGTTTATTTTTCCAAAAAAGAATAACTTTTTGGGTCAAGAAAACAAAAGATGAATTTCAGAATTTCAGAAGAAAACAGAACTTTTATTAATAAATATAATAATAACCATTTTAATTAAAAAGAATCATAATAATCATAAAAAAATTATAATTTCAGACAAGCAATAGCTGTGCGCGCGAGCATTAATAATTATTTCATAATTATTTATATAAATTTTTTTCACATTTTATCAAATTTATTGGATATGAGAACCACTGGTCAAGCCTTCAAGATAATATCTCACGAGCTCCGCATTTTTTGGTAATTGCGCGTGCAAATCCGAAATATGAGCCTGTCAACTATAACTTTCAGTTGAGAGTATTATAAATTTAAAAGTGCAAAACCTCTTTCATTAAAAAATAATTGTCCAGGGAAATGACTTATTTTTATTTAATGAAGATTTCAAAATTGAATAAATTAAAATTGTAATTTACTGCGTGATACGTACAAAGCAAATATAAAATCAAATTATTTTACTTCAGCCTAACGGAATATTTTTTCAAAATATTGTTTTGTTGATGAAATTGTTAATTTTTAGGTTTTCATAACTCAGTACAAAACTCGAGACAAAATTCAAAATGAGATTCAACACCAGATTTAGGACGAGTTTTGATACGAGATTCGAGACGCTATTCGAGATCAGATTCGAGACGAATTTTTTAGACAATATTCGAGACTTGAGTTTGGACGAGATTCAAGGCAAAGTTCAAGACCATATTTGAGATAGGATTCGAAACGGAATTTGAGAAAAGATTAAATGAAAATTTAGGCAAGATGAGATTCGAGATGGAATTCAAGACAAGATTAGAGATCAAATTTTGGACGAGAATTAAGACGAGATTTGTGATAGGATTCGAGATGGGATTCGAAACAAGTCTAAATGAAATTTGAGACATGATTCGAGTCAAGATTCAAGATAAGGTTCGAGACAATATTTGATATGTGATTCCAGGTGGGATTCGAGACAATAATCTCAATGAAATTTGAGGTGAGATTCAAGACGAGATTCCAGACGTTATTCAAGAGAAGACTCGAAATCATATTTCAGGCAAGATTCTAGAGGAGATTTAAGACAAAACGAGATTCAAGACGACATTCGAGACAAGATTTATAACAAGATTAGAAACAAGACTTAACATGAGATTATACAACGTAATTCAAAATGGGGTTCGAGACAAGTCTCTAAATGAAATTTGACGCAACATTCAAGAAGAAATTCGAAACGAGATTTGCGATGTGATTCAAGAAAATACTCGCAATCAGATTTTATACAAGATTTTAGATTATTTTTCAAACCAAACGATATTCGAAAAGAAATTCCAAATGTGAGTCGACACAAGACTCTAAGTGAAATTCGAGACAATACAAAATTCGAAATGAGATTTGAGACGAGATTCAAGACAAGCCTTTAAATAAAATTTTAGATTCAAGAGGAGATGAGAGAAGAGATTCGAGATGATTCAAGATAAGGCTCAAAATCAGATTTCAGACAAGATTCTAGATGAGATTGAGGACGAAACTAAATTCGAGACGAGAGTCGAAACTAGATTCGAGACGCGATTCAAAGTGGGATCCTAGACTTTAAATTAAATTTGAGATAAGACGAAATTGAAGACGATATTTAAGGCAAAATTCAAGACGAGATTCGAGACGAGATTCGAGACGAATCAAGACAAGGCTCAAAATCAGATTTCAGACAAGATTCTGGATCAGATTTAAGACGAAACTAAATTCGAGAAGAGAGTCGAAACTAGATTCGAGACGTGATTAATAGTGGGATCCTAGACTTTAAATTAAATTTGAGATAAAACGAAATTGAAGACGATATTTAAGGCATAATTCAAGACGAGATTCGAGACGAGATTCGAGATGGAATTTGAAAATTACTTTTCAATAAATTACAGGAATTTTTACCTAGAATAGTTGAATTTTTCGATAAAAAAGATCAATTTTCAATTATAAATACCAGTTTTCAACTAAAGTTAGTACATTCAAACTTTGAGGTAAGAAATATTAATTTCTAAGAATAAACAAATCTCTTAAATATTTGTAGAATCTTTCTAAATAAACTTGATCAAATATTAATGGAATATTTGAATTAATTGTGAAAACTTTTAAATTTTCGAAATAGTTGAGAAATGTTTATAATATTTGTGAAGAATTTACGAAATCTTTAAAATATTTTGGAATGTTTTAAAATCTTTAGAAATTTTTTGGCAGTTTTTTGATATCTTAAAAATGCGGAAATCTCTCAAAATAAATTAAAATATTGGAAATACTTGTGAAATATTTGAAATATTTTTAAAATCTTTTGAAATTTTTTAAATCTTTGTAAATTTTAAAAAAATATTTGTGAAAATTTGAAATTTTCTAAATCTTTGTAGAATATTAAAAAAAATTTTGAATCTTCGTAAAATCTTTGTGAAATCTTTTTAAATCTTTGTAAAATCTTTTCCAATCTTTTAAGATCTATTAAATCTTTTTGGAATCTTTTAAAATAAATGGTATAAAATTATAGTGGAATCTTTGAACTAATTGTAAAAACTTATAAATTTTTGAATTTTATGAAGTTTTTATAATATTTGTGATATCTTGGAAATCTTTTAAATGTTTTGGAATTTTAGAAAATTTTTTTCGAAATCTTTGAAATCATTTTGAAAGCTTTTGAAATTTTTTCCATCTCTGTGAAATCGTTAAAATATTTTTTAATCTTTGTGATATCTTTGAAATTTCTGAAACATTTGGGAAATCTTTCAAATATTTTTGAAATCTTTAGATTATTTTTGAAGAATTTGCGAAATGTTTAAAATATTTTAGAATGTTTTCAGTATTATTGGAAATATTTTTAATTTTTTGTGGAATCTGTTTTCTGGAATGTTCTTAAATCTTCATTATATTTTTTGCAATCTTTTGAAATCTTTAAAATCTGGAAATCTCTTGAAATAAATTGAAATCTTCAAAATATTTTTGAAAGCTTTTAATTTTTTTTTTTTAATTTTCGCGAAAACTTTGATATTTTTAAATCTTTGTGAATTAAAAATATATTTTAGAAACATTGGAAAATCTTTTGAAATAACTCAAAATTTGAAATATTTTTTTATCGTTGTAAAATTGTTTGAAATCTTTGTCAGATCTTTCAAATCAAACAATTTTTTTTTGATAAAAATTAACATAAAAATGCTCCTAAAAACTGAAATTGAAATATTATGCAAAAGAAAAACACATAAGCTCTACGCTTCATTTTTTTTGTTATAAATTATTTTTATTTACCGAATTAATTATTTTATTCATATGTAAATAATTTTTTTACTCCTATTAACATATTGAAAGTACCTTTTTCCCTTTAATCCAACAATTGATCATTCTTAGGAAAACTTTTTTTTTCAAGATTGAGCAATTGTTTGAACAAATAATTATAATTGACTTGTAGCGATTTCATAAGAGTTAAAAAAATTAATTAATGATGAATAAAATGCAACGAATTTTCAACAAAATGGTTCAATATTAGAACAATAAATTTCATTTTTAAGAAAGTAATTTAATTTTCAAAAAGGTAATTGACTTTTTAATATTGAAGATTGATTTCTACCAAAAAAGTTAATCGTACCACAAATTAAATACATTTTTAACTAAAGAGTTCATTTTTAAACTAAAAAAACAATTAATTTTCAAACAAAAAGTGCAATTCCAGTTAAAAACATTATTTTTAACAAAACAAGAAAACAAATTTTCAATGAAAAAGTTTAATCCCACAATAATAAAATTGAATGGCAACAAACTAATTTACCCCGAAGTTGAATTTTCAATGAAAGATAATAAATTTTTCAATGAAAAAATTAATTGTAGAATTAAAAAAGAAAAGTGGATTAGTTAAATTATCAGTAAAAGAAATTTAATTTTGAAAAAATGTTTCAATCCTTGACCAATATAATAAATTTCAAATAAAATAGTTTCAAAGTTGTACCAAAAAGTTAAATTTTCAACTGGAAACGATGAATTTTCAACCTAAAGTGGATAGTGCATTTTCAATAAAACAAAATCAATAAAAATTATTTAAGTTACATTTTTTGTTGAGAAAATTAATTTGTAACTAAAAAATTAAATTCAACAGGATAGTTTAATCTTCAACCAAATAGTAGAAATTCTAACTAAAATAGATGAATCTTTATCAAAAAATATAATAATCAGACTTTTCAATTAAAAATATTGAATTTTTATCAAAAAATATGCATTTCTTGCGAAGAAACTAGGAAAATTCGAATTTGTTTAAATAATTGTATTTGTTAAAATAATTTTTTCTTTGTTCTAAATTTTTTAAATTGATATTTTCCTATATTTTTTTCGGTAATTTCTCTCATTTTTAAGAGCAACATTTTATTCTGAAACCATTATCCAATTTTTTAAAGAATTTACTAATGATTAATTGAACTTTTGATAGAAAAGTGATAAAAAAAATGGATTTTTTAAAAATTTGGTTTATTGCGTCGCTTATTGTTGATCATTTAAATATTTTACAAATTCTTTTATAATTAACATTTGTTTTAAAAAGTTTTAACATGGGTCATGAAAAGCTGTTTTTTAAAGTAAGATTTCACTTTATAAATATTATCGTTTAATATTGTCGTACTCAAATTATTTCTTGAATTTTTTTATTTAAATGAGCTTCACTTTGAATTTTCGTGATTAATATAAAAAAAATTGTTGAAGCATTTAATAATTATTTTAAGTAATTGTATAACATTTAAATATTCAAAAATCAGCTATACGCTTAAACAAATTTGAAAAAAATCAAATTTTTTATTGCATTTCGATCAAAAGTACAATTAATCTAAAAAAATGGTAAAGAAGTTCTATAATGGTTTAAGCATAAAATTTTGCTCTTAAAAATAAAAATTATCGAAAAAAATGCAGAAAAAGATCAATCTTAAACATTTCCATTAAATCGAAATTGTTTGAAGAAACCAAATTATTTACGCAATTCGAATTTCTTAAATTGGTGAGTGCATAATAATTAATTGTTTAATTCTTAAGAATTTCGAAAAAAATATAAATGTGAATACATTTTTTGTTTGAAATGCTAGAATGAAATGCGAATTTTTCGTTAAAAAATAATTAACTTTAATTAAAAATATACGGTTATACGGTTCACATTTTTTAAGTTAAAAATTAATCCTCCTAACTAAAAATTTAGCCAATCCATTTTTGATTGAAAATTTATGTAATTTGAAATAAATTCGACTTTTATAGTAGAAAATTATTCTTTAGCATTGAAAATTCAACTACTTGGATAAAAGTTTAACTACTTTGTTAAAATTACTTAAATTTGTCTAAAATAAAACTTGAAGTACATTAATAAAAATTGATATTATTCTGTAATAGTGGAAAAATTTTGTTCAAAATTCCTTGTTCTTGTTTTAAATTAATTTTTTAAACTCAAGATTAACCGATTCAATTTTTTGTTCAAAATTATTTACTTTTAGTTGAAAATGTTAATATTTGATTAAAAATTTATCTAATTTGTAGCAAAGTCGTATTTTTACGTAAAACATTAATTTTCGTTATTAAAAATTAAAGAACTTCGCTCAAAGTTAGAGTACTTCGTTAGACATTAATTTTAACTATTAAAGATCCATTTCTTTGGTTATAAATTTAGCTATTTTGTTAAAAATTCATTTATTTAAAAACAATTTTCTGAACTGCAAATTGATCTATTCCATTTTTGGTTAAAAATTCATCGTCTTTGAATTTAAATAAAATAGATAATCTCATCAATGAAAAATGTTTCTTGGTTAAAGATAAAATTATTTGTTCGAAAATTTAATTATTTTGTTGGAGATTTAATTATATTGAACAAATTGATTGAAAATAACATTTTTTCAAATGCCAAATTAACAAAATTTACAAAATGCAGATTTTTGGGTAGAAAGTTCAATTTTTTTATTATTCGTGTGCTTCTTTTTCGTCTTAAATAAATAATTTCTTCAATGAAAAAAATTTATTTTTAAAAACTTTATCTTCGTAGAAATTTGATCTTCTTTGCTTGAAAGTAGAATTGCTTTTTTTTAAATTAATTTTTTGTTGTTAAAGATTTATTATTTTATTTGGAAACTTAATAATTTTGTTACGAATGTAATTCTTTTTAAAAAATTCTTTAATTTAAAAAATATATTTTTACTGAAAAAATAAACTGTTTGGTTGAAAATTTATCTTAGCAGGTTAGAAATTCAACCATTTTGTTAAAAAATTAACTTTTTAAAAATAAATAT
Source organism: Belonocnema kinseyi (assembly GCF_010883055.1). Taxonomy (NCBI): domain Eukaryota; kingdom Metazoa; phylum Arthropoda; class Insecta; order Hymenoptera; family Cynipidae; genus Belonocnema; species Belonocnema kinseyi. Next base: position 15,050,995 of record NC_046660.1, read on the forward strand.
TCGCTACATTTGCTTAAGAGTTTAACTAGTTGGTTGTAAATGCAACCTTTTATTTGACAATTTTTTCTTCCCATTTAACTATTTGGTTAAAAAATCATCTTTTTGTGTTGAAAATACAATTAATTGTTTAAAAATTAATTTTTTTAAAAGTTCAATTATTTTGTTAAGATTTTTTCTTTTTGATTAGAAATTACGCAGTATGCAAAATTCATCTTTTTTACTTCAAAAGTTTTTAGTAAAGAATGTGTCGTATGTTACCATGTGTCGCAATTATTATTATTATTATTATTATTATTATTATTAAATTTAATAGTTCAAATTAAAGTTATTTTAAATTATTTAATTTAATTTTCTGAATTATTTCAAATTAAATATCTAAACAAATTTAAATGATTGTTTGTATTATTACTATTTGGATGTAAACAAAAAATGTAAATCTAGGAATCATCTATTTATTTATTCCAAGGGATTTGGAAAGACTTGAAGAATTTAAAGGAATTAAAAAGATTTTACGAGACTTCGCAATTTGGAAAGAATCCAATAAATTGAAATTTTTTAACGATTTCAAATCATTTTAGATAATTTAAAATTATTTTATGGGGTTCAAAATGATAAACAAAAATTTCAGGAGATTTAATATAATTTTAGCAGATTTCAAAGTATTCGCGGAAATTAAAATGATTCAAAATATTTTTCTTCGTTCCAGTAATTATATAAAATTTTAATTAATTTTAAATATATTAGTTTATTATTTCAAATATTACAATTTTAAATGTGGCAATGTATTTTAAATATTTTATTTTAAAAATATTAAATTTTTTGTAACATTTCAAGGGATTTCAAGTTAATAAAAACTTTTGACTGGCATTGTGCAAGATATGCGCGCACAAATTTGCCCTTCACTTTTAAAAAATAGATTAACTTTTTTTAATTTCTTTCAATAAAATATCCTGAATACTGAAACCTCATGGAATTTTTCTAGAAGAATACGAATTTTCAACAAATTTCATCAATTTCTTACAAAAGATGTTCGAATTTTGGACCAAATAGATGAATTTTTAATTTAAAAAGATGAATTTTCAACAAAGTAGTCAATTTTTCAACCAAAGCGATGAATGTTTAATTAAAATCATAATTTTTCAACTGGAATAGTTAAAATATCTGTTAAAAATTAATTTTTAACCAAAAAATTAATTTTTTAATATAAAATAGTTATATTTTCTACAAAAAAAGATTAATTTTTAATTAAAATTATGAAACTTCACCATAAATATTTACATTTTCAATTAAGGATGAAACTTCAACCTAAAAAATAATGATTTTTTAAATCGAAATTGATTAATTTTTATTAAAAATATGAAGCTTGAACATATGAATTTTGAACCAAATATTTAAATTTTTCATTAAAAATATTGATTTACAATAAAAAATGGAAAAGCTTAGTTTTTGGTTAACAAAACCAATTTTTAAACAAAAATATTAATTTTCAACTATAAAGTTGAATTTTCCACTGAAAAATATAAATGCACATTGAAAAATGTAATGTTTAATTTTAAAATTAAAAAAATTAACTTTTAAATAAAAAAAATACTTTTCAACAAAATAGTCACATTTTTTACCACAATAGTTTAATTTTCAAAAAGAAATGTCAATTTTCATGTAAGAAGATTAATTTTATTCCGAAAGATATATTTTTTAAATAAAGTACATGAATTTTCAGTCAAATACTTGATTTTCACGAAAATAGTTCAATTTCCGACTAATAATATACATTTTCAAACAGGAATCTTAATTCACTAATAAACAATCGAAAATTAAAAAAGCATGGATTTTTAACTAAGGAAGGTAAATTATCACCAAAATAGAAAATAGTTAAATTTTTAGTTCAAAAATTTAATTATCAACCACAGAAAAGAGTTTTCCACCGAATAAAATTTTTTCTTACTAAATCAGTTAAATTTGTAACGCAAACAGAAGAGTTTTCAGTAAAACAATTGATTATTCAAGCAAAAAAATATGTTTTTGAAAGAATTGTTAAAATTCCTACAAAGTGGATAGTTTTTTATCAAATAATTTAATATTTACCCAGAAACCGGAATTCTCAACGATAAAAATTAATTTTCTACCAAAAAGGACGATTTTTCAACAAAACTTATTTTTAAAAAAGTTTTCGACCAAAAATATTAGAACACTAATATATTAGAATTAAATTAGAATGGATTACAAGTGGATTACTCTGGATTATTTGGATAACAAGTATATTAATCTGGATTAGTCCGGTTTACAAGTGAATTATTCCGTATTGAAATTCGATTGCCTTGGAGTACAAGCAGATTATCTTTAATTACAATATCATTACTTGGAATACTAGGATTACACCAGATTACTAGAATTACTCTAGTTCACAAGTGGATTGCTCCAGATCATAAATGTATCACTCATGCATAGAATGGGATTACTCCTGATTATAACTGTATTACTCTGGATTACAATTAAATCTCTCCTATTAGAAGTGTATTACTCTCAATTTTCTGGATTACAAGTTGATTACCATGGATTAAAGGTGTATAATTAGGAATTATAATCTAATTCCTTGAATTACAAGAATTACTTTGTGTTATTTAGAGAACAAGTGGATTACAATAGATAACTTTGTATTACACTGGATCATGCTGTATTACGGCCAATTTAATGTGGATTATGCCGAATTTGAACTAAATTATTATCGGTTACAACTGAATTAATTTGGAATACTAGGATTACTGCAGATTACTAGAATTACTACAGCCACAAGTCGATTAATCCAGATTATATATCATACTAAAATAACTTTGGATTATCAGTGGATTACTCTGGATTGCAGGCGCCTGACTTTGACTTGAAAGTGGATTACTGGGATTACCAAAATTGCTTCGAATATGTCGGATTACTTCATACTACAAGTGGATTACTTTAGATTACAAGCGGATTACTTCATATTACAAGTGGATTAGTACAGATAACAGGTGAAATACTTTAGATTAAAAGTGGATTACTTAAGGTTACATGTGGATTACTCCAGATTACAAGTACATAAATCCAGTTTTAAAGTGGATTACTCCGGCTTAGAACTCTATTACTCTGAATTAGAGCTGCATTAATGTCAATTGAAAGTGTATTCATTCGTAATAATTGAATTACTCCGGTATACAAATAAATAACTCTGGATTATAAGTAGATCACCTCGGATTACAAGTGGATTACAGCGGAATATTCGGATTACTCCAAATGACTACGATTACTTCAGATTACAAGTGGATTATGACGGAATACTTGTATCAACCCCGAAGCACTAGAAATTACGGCGGATTACAAGTGGATTACTACGGATCACTTTGATTAATGCGAATTGCAAGAATTACTGTGAACTAAACGTGAATTACTCTGTATTACAGCTACATTACTTTTAAATACAAGATTATAACTTGGATTACCGGTGGATTACTCCAGCGTTTAAATAAATTCGTGCAGATTCCAAGTCGATTACTCAAGAATAAAACTCTATTACTCTTGATTAAAGCTGAATTAATGTTAATTAACATTGGAGTAATTCGCAATAATAGAAACACTCCAGAATACAAGCAGATTACAACTCCGGAATATAAGCGAAATACAAGCGGAATACAACTGGAATGCTCTGAATAACAAACCTATTAGGCCAGATCAAAAGCAAATAATCACGGAATACTTGTATTGATCCGAATTAGTAGAAATACTACAGAATATAAGTTGATTATTGCGGATTACAATTAGATTACTACAGAATACTAAGAGTACTTTAAATGACGAGAATTACTGCGTATTACAAGTGGATTAATCTGTATGGCTGGTACATGACTCTGAATTACAAGTGAATTACTTGGATTACTTGAATCGCTCTCCATTTTGGGGATTACAGGTAGATTACTTTAGATTTCGAGTGGATTATTCCAGATAACAAAGAAATTACTTCAGATTAGAACTGCATTAATTAAGATTTAAGCTGGATTTACTTTAATTGAAAATGAAATAATTCTAAATAATAGAATTACATTGGAATACAAGTGGCTTACGCAAGATTAGAACTGTATTATTCCACGTCATAACTAAAATATGCTACATTTCAAACAAAGTACGCCAGAATAAAAGTAGATTGAATCAAAATACTTGTATTTGTTTTAATGACTCGGTATTACTTTGGATTATGAGTGGATTACCTCAGATTACAAGAGGGTTACCCCAGATTACAAGTGGTTTTCTTCAAATTACAAGTAGATCACTCCAGATTCAAAGTGGTTAGCTTCAGATTACAAGTAGAATATTTCAGATTACAAGTGGATTACTCCAGATTAAAATTAGAATACTTCAGATTACAAGTGGATTACTCCAGATTATAAATCTATTGATCTGGATTAAAACCTTATTAATTTAAATTGAAAATGGAATAATTGGCATTAATAAAATTACTTCGAGAAAAATTGGATTACGCAGTATTAGAGATGTATTATTCTATTTTGGAACTGGATTACTCTGAATAACAAGCAGATTAGGCCAGATCAAAAGCAGATTAGTACGAAATACTTGTATTAATCCAAATTAGTAGAATTATTATAGGATTGCAATTGGATTACCGCGGATTACAAGTAGATTACTACGGAATACTAATAGTATTTTGAATAACAAGAATAACTGTGCATTACAAGTGGATTACTCTGCATTACTGTTACATGATTCTGAATTACAAGTGGATTACTTGGATTACATGAATTTCTCTTCATTTTGGGGATTACAGGTAAATAATTTTACATTTTAAGTGGATTAGTCCAGATTACAAGAAAATTACTCCATATTAGAACTCTATTACTTTGGAGTCAAGCTGTATTAAAGTTAATTGAAAATGGAATAATTGGAAATAATAGAATTACCCTGGATAACAATTGGGTTAGGCAGGATTATAATTGTATTATTCCAGGTTTGAGCTAAATTATTTAGAACTACAAACAGATTGTGCTAGATTACAAGTACATTAGTACGAAACATTTGTATCAATTAGAATTACTAGAATAACTTCAGATTATAACTGGACTACATCTATTTACGAGTGGATTACTACGGAACACTGGGATTACTACAAATTAATAGAATTACTGCAAATCACAAGTAGATTACTCTGGATCACAAGTGGATTACCTGGATTACTTGAGTTGCGTCAAATTTTTGGGATTACAGATGGGTTATTCTAGATTTCTAGTAGATTGCTTTAGATTACAAGTGGATTACTCCATATTGAAATTCTATTACTCTAAATTAAAGCTGGATTAATTTTAATTTAAAGTGTATTAATTCATAATAATAGAATTACTCCGGCATACAAGTGAATTATTCAGGCTTAGCACTGTCTTATTTTGGGTTTAAACTAGGTTACTTTGAATTAAAAACAGATTTCTTCAGATTACAAGTATATCAATACAGATTACTTGTAAGTATCTGACTTTCTAGAATTATGTTTAATTATAATTGGATTACAAAACGTTCTGCTCATTAAAAGTGAATTACTCTGTATTACAGCTACAACACATTTAATTCCAAGATTATTAATTGGATTATAGTTGGATTACTCCAGATTTTAAGTAAATTATTTCAGATTACAATTGGATTACTCCAGATTAGAACTCGATTACTCTGAATTATAACTGGATTATTGTAATTGAAATAAGATTAATTCGCAACAATATAATTATTCCGGAATACAAGTAGATTATGCAGGAATAGAACTGTATCATTTCAGATTACAAATAGGTTAATACCAAATATTTGTATTAATCCGAATTACTAGAATTACAACAGATTACACAGGACCAAAAAATTGTTTTGGGAGTCTGCTGGGATTATAATAGGTGTACTTCATGGTTTTGGGGTCGTTGAACACTAATCCATTCGTAGAATTGAGCCAGCACGTCAGGATTTGTAGTAAAATTTAAAAAATGGTTTGAAATCTGGAATTTCTGCATAAATTTTGTGTCCGAACCTACAAACCCCAAATTAACAAGCCTCAAACCCACAAGCTAACAAGCCCAAACCCACAAACACCAAGCCCTAAATTAACAAGCCCCAAACCCACGAGCTCCATATCAACAAACCCACAAACCCCAAAGCAACAAGTTCCATATAAAAAAACATACAGAACCCAAACTCACAATCCACAAATCTACAAGCTCCATATCCACAAAACTACAAACCCCAAACCGACAAACCTTAAACCCACAAGCCCCTTAACCCACAAATCCACAAGCCCCAAAATCAAAAACCCCAAAGTCCAGAATCTAAATCCACAAACCTCAAACCCGCAAACCTAAATTCCACCAACCCAAATACCTCACATCTTATAATACCAATTGAGAAATTGGTATAATTTGTGGGTTGGTAGATTTGGGGTTTTTTAGTTTGAGGTTTGTGGGTTTATGATTGTTGGCTTGGGGCTTGTAAGTTTGTGGATATGGAGCTTGTGGGTTTCGAGTTTTTGGTTTGGGGTTCGTTGGTTTGGAATTGTTTGTTTGGGGTTTATGCGTTAGTCAGTTTGGGGCAAGTGAGTTTGTGGGTTTGTGGGTTTGGGGTTTGTTGCTTTGGGGTTTGTACATTTGCGGATATGGAGCTTGTGTGTTTGGTATTTGTGAGTTTGGTGTTTGTGGGTTTGTAGGTTGGGGTTTTTTGGTTTGAGGGTTTTGGGGTTTGTACGTTTGTGAATATGGAGATTGTGGGTTTTGGGTTTGTGGGCTTGGGGTTCGTTAGTTTGGGTGTTTCGAGTTTGTGGCTTTGGGGTTTGTGGGTTTGAGGTTTGTTGGTTTGGGGTTTGTACGTTTGTCGATACAGAGCCTATGGGTTTAGGGTTTGTGGGTTTCAGGCTTGTAAGTTTTCGGATATGGAGCTGGTGGGTTTGGGGTTTGTGGGTTCGGCGTTCGTGGGGTTGGGATTTGTAGGTTTGCGGTTATGCAGTTTGTGTATTTCAAGTTTGTGGGTTTGGAGCTTGTACATTTGGTGTTTGTGGGTTTAGAGCTTTGTGGTATGGGGTTTATAGGTTTGTTGCTATGTAGCTTGTGGGTTTGGGGCTTGTTGGTTTGGGTTTTGGGGTTTGTGGGTTTACGGCTTATTAGTGTGTGTGTTTGTGGTTTCTTAAATATTAGAATCCCAGTAGACTCCCAAAACCATTTTGTGTTCCTGTGTTGTAAGTAGATTAATCGGATTACAAGTGGATTACTACAGAATATTCGAGTTACTCCAAATTACTATAATTACTTCGGATTACAAGTGGATTATGACGGAATACTTGGATTACTATAAAGCACTGGAATTATGGCGGATTAAAAGTGGATTGCTGGATTACGGGATTACTTGATTACCCTGGATTACTCAGATTACACCGGGTTACCAGTTGGTATAATCGAGCGTTCCAGCGGATTACAAGATTTTTTTCTTTTTCGAATTGATCTTAGCGATCGACATAACCAGTAATTGGCTGAATCGATGAGAACGATGGCCATTGGCCTTAAGGCTTAAGCAAAATAAAATAAAAATTATAAGCTGCCTGCTAGTCGTTTGATAGAATGAGATATCAAAGGTGTTAAAGTTGTCCTAATAATTACATTTGTTACAATATCCTATAAACCGCAATTGCTCTCCTTGTATGATATTGCATGAGCGATATAATCTAAAATCGATCTTCGATCGTGATCTATCCTTCACCACATTTTAAAATGATTTCAATTCTTTTAACTTTTTACATCTGCAACCGCAGGCAATTTTATTTTATTTTTTACCTCTTTCAAATATGAGTAAAGTGCCTCGCACTTTTCTCATTCACAGTATTAAATATAAAATTTGAGAAAATTGCATTCAGAATTAATCTAAAATAAAATCCTCTTTAAAGGACATCCACAAATTACGAAAGGTGTTAGAAAATAAATTTTTTTAAAAAAGTATTTAGTCTGGATTAAAAGGTTTGAAGTGAAAAATTAACTTTATTTTCCAAGCCAAGTTCCTCTTTACTAAGCTAATATTTTAGAAGTATTATTCTATTTTTCTGGGTTTTCCCTTTAATGTATAAAAAATAAGAATTTGATGTTATTTGTTTTTTGTCTTCTGGCCTAAAATAAATATTTATTTTTAGTGTAAAATTTAACTATTTCCTTGAAAATTAATTTTTTTTCTTTCAAAAATTCTTTTATGTCGAAAATTTGTCTGCTTTGGTAGAAATTGGATATTCATGGTTAAAAATTAATTCGTCTGGTAGAAAATTTAACGATTTTGTTGATAATTATTTTTTTAACTGAAAATTGAAAAATTCCATTTTTGTAGGAACTTAATCTTCTCAGTAAAAAATTCATCTCTTTGTCAGAAGAATAAACTATTTGGTCAAAAATTGAATTCTTCTCTTAAAAATTGACCTTCTTGGTTAAAAATTTATTTCTGTTGTGGAGAATTCACATAACTTGTTCAAAATTAATTTTTTGGGGTTAAAAATTAATTTTTTTCGCTGCAAATTTTATTTTTCCAATTTTGGTTAAAAATGCATGTATTTTGTTAAAAATTTGCCTGCATTGCTAGAAAATTATTCTTCTTTCTTAAAAATTAATCATTTTGGTCAAAAATTCAACAATTTCTTAAAAATTTATTTTTAAGCTCATAATTGAACTTTTTTTTCTTGGAAATTAATCTTCTTCGTAGAAGAAGATTATTTTATCTATTTTATTATATTTGACCTGTTTTGTTAAAAATTAATCTATTTTTTTTAAAATTCGTTTTTTGGTGAAAAAATAGCTACAGCTTTTTTTTGGTTCATACTTTAATTTAGAAAATTCGTTTTTTTTTGTTGAAAAATAATTGTTTGAATTAGAGTTTTATCCTTTTAGTGAAAAATTCTTTTAATTATTGACAATTCATTTTTCTTTGGTGCATAATTAATTAATAAAAAATAGGTTCATTACTGTTGAAAATTTATTCTATTGGTTGAAAATTGCACTATTTTGTAGAATTTTGTTGTTGTTAAAAATTCATCTTCTTCTTTTGAAATTCATCTTCTTGTTTGAAAATTCGTTGCTTTGTTTCAAAATGTACAATATTTCATTAAAAATTAATAACTTATCTTTTTTAAATGAAAATTACACTGTTTTGTCAAAAATTAATTTTTGTTTCTTTAGAGGATATAATTTTAGTAATTATTTGTTTGAAAATTTATGTGCTTTGTTGCAAATTCATTCTTTTTGGGAAAATTGATCTTCTTTAAAAATTCTAAGATTTGGATAAAAATTAATTATTGTTTGTCGATGATTTGTTATCTTAATTGATAATTAATTTGTTTGCTTCAAAGTTCAAGAATTTTAATTTAAAAATAGTTTTTCTTTTCTTTTAAAATAAGTTTTTAATGAAAAATTTAACTTGTTCCAGTTTTTGTTACAAATTGTTCTTGTCCAGTTAAAATTTCTTCTATTTGTTTAAAAATTATTGTATTATATTTAAAAGTCGCTTTTAAAAAAATAATCTTTTTGGCTCAAGCTTCATTTTTTATATTGAAAATTCGTTTATTGTTTATTGAAAATTATGTAATGAAAATTAAGATGAATATTTAAAAAAATGTATCTATTTAATTGAAAATTTAACTATTTTGATAAATATTTCTTTATTATAAAAATGTATCTTATTTTTTGGAAGCTTACCTTTCAGCTTTTTTCATAAAAACAAGGTTATTTGTTAAATTTTTAGAATAATTAAAAAATGTATAATGCAATAAATAACGTTGTAACACCATTTAATTATTTTTGTTTTTATAGCAAAAATTAGTCTTAAGAAAAGATTTTTAAAATAACTAACCAAAATAAAAAATTTTTTTTTGTAAAACTTGTTTATCGTCATCAAAAAGAATGATAAAAAAAGTCAAGAGACAAAAAAGTAGGTTGCATTCTTTTTTTTATATTTTTTTATTTAATTTATTTTTTTTCAAATTGTAATTAAAACACTTAAGATAGTGTAATCCGAATGTGATCGTTGGCTTTCTTATTTTCAAGAAGTTCATAATATTCATATTACAAAAAGAATAAAAATTAATAATAAAAAAATAACAAAAGTGATTTGAAACAGAAGTTGATTAGTTTTATATTTCCTGAACTGCTTTATCCATCGATTAATCCTTATTAGAATATTTCTTACTTCATTATGAGGTAATTTATTCTCTGAGAGTAAAAACAGGTATTATTCATGAATGAAATTTTTAATCATAAAATACAGGAAGTCACCTAAGTGAACTAATAAGCTCATTGAGCCGAGTTAAATAAAATAATACAGATTTACATATGCTATTTTTTTTAAATGTCAATTAAATAAGTCGTTTAATATATCAAAAGCGGTTTGTATTTACAATAGCGTGAGAAAAATACCTTATATAAAAGAATTTTATCTTAAGTTCAAAAATAAAAATTCTAGTCGAATTAAAATTTTCAATTCAATTAAAAAGCATCCATAATTATTACTATTTGCATTCGACTAAAATTTTTTTATCATATTTTTAGCACCACACATATTCAATTTTTCATTCACACAATGTTGTATAAAACTGTGATTTCTTACACACAAGAAAATACATAAATATGAAATTCACTGAATACGTAAAAACACTGACGCAAAAATACATATCTGTCTGACCAGAATCATACCTTGCCTACTGAATGTGACGTGGAACGAAGAAACTATCTTTAACACCAAAAATGAAATTTAGCAATTAATAATAATTATATTATTTGTTATTTTTGTGTTTTTTCTCGTTTCGTATTCGATAGAGGAAATTTTCATTATTCAGAATAAAAAAAATGCAAATTGATTTTTTGGTCCTGAGACTGGTTTATTCGTTCTACGTCACATACAATATTTTTCTTAAATTAAGTATGAGGCCATCCATAAACTACGTTACCGATTTTGGCATATTTTTACCCCCCCCCCCAACCAACTCAAGTAAGTGGATTACAAATTTATTTTTCAACAAAAAAAAATTTTAACTGGTTGAATTCAACTCAAAAACACGAAACTTCAAAAAAATATTTACATTTTTAACTAAAAAAGTTAAGTTTTCAATAAAAATGAAATATTTATATTTTTTATTTAAAACATGAATTTTATACAGAAAAACACGAATTTTCTACAGTTCAAATTAATCAAAAACACGAATTTTTAAACAAATAAATTATTTTTCCAGAAAACATCGGTTAGATTTACAACTAGAAAAGGTAACTTTTCAACCGAAAATGGAATAGTTACATGTTCAATACAAAAAATTAATTTTTAACAAATTATTTGAATTTTATGCTGAAATCATTTTTAACAAAATAGTCGAATTTTCTGATAAAATAGCAGCATTTTTAAACAAATAATTCAACTATCAACTAAAAAAGGCAAGTTTTCAAAAAATCATAGAATAGTTGCATTTTTATTTAAAAACTAAAATTTCTAACACAAAAGATGAATTTTCTATCAGTTAAAATTAACCCAAAAATAATATTTTTCGACACTAGACACCGGAAATTTTTAATAAAAAAGTAATTTTCTACAAAGTATTTAATTTTTTTAATTAATAATTTAATTTTTAGACAAATAGTTGAATTTTCTGATAAAAATGTTTAATTTTTAACCAAATATTTCAATTTTCAACTAAGAAAAATCATCAAATATAACTTAAATTGTTACATTTTTAGTGCAAAAAAAACTGTCAACAAAAAAATAAGAATTTTCTATCAGTTGAAATGCACTAAAAAAGACGAATTTTAAAAAGAAATCATTAATTTTCCAAAAACAAGTGACTTTTTTCACCAAAACATGGGAATTTTCAAAAACAAAGTTAATATTTTAATTTGAAATAAAATAGTTTAATTCTTAACTGAACAATATCGTTTTTCAACTAAATAAGATAAAACTTAATACAAAATCGAATAGTTGCATTTTCAGCAAAAAAAAAAATCGAATTTTCGACCAGTTGAATTGAACAAAAAAAAAGAATTTTAAATAAAATATTTGAATTTTAAACTAAAAAAGATAAGTTTTTTAACAAAAATGGAATAGTCACATTTTTAATTTAAGAAATTAATTTTCAACAATAAAAGGACAAAATTTCTATCAGTTTAAATTGGCCAAAAAAGACCAATTTTCTACAAGAAAGAAAAATTGTTTACAAAGTAGTTATTTTCAAAGTTATTAGATTAATTTTAAATATAAAAGTTTAATTAAAAAACTACTTTAACTAAAAAGAATAAAGCAATTTTTAACAAAGATTTTGAATTTTTTGCTAAAATAGTTGAATGTTTAACTAAGTACTTGCATTGTTAAAACTAAACCAAATAATTAAATTTTCTGATAATATAATTGTATTTTTAATCAAATGTTTTTATTTGCAGCTAAAAAAGAAAAATTTTTGAATAAAAACGGAATAGTTATATTTTTATTTAAAAAATTATTTTTCAACAGAAAAATTCGAATTTTCGAGCAGATAAAATTCACTAAAAAATTACGAAAAATATGATTTTTTTTAAAAATAGTTGAATCCTAACACAAATAAATTTAGTTGCAACCAAACACTTGAATTTTCAAATAGAAAATATCCATTTTCAATGAAAAATATAAATTTTTGAATAAAAATGAATTAGTTTTATTTTCAGTTAAAGAAACTGGCTAAATTTTCCATTTGAAGACAAATTTTTAACTAAAATGATTAATCCTTACAAAAAAATGCATTTTTATTTTTATTAACGAAATAATTAAATTTTAAACCAAAATAAAAATTCAGACGAAAAATTGAGATAAAGTGGAATGTTTTTTGAAAACGGAAAAAAAAACAGATTTAAAAAAAATGGACAAACATACGATGATAAAAAAGAGCTCCCCTCCCATAAAAAAACTAATTTTACCAACCGTAGTTTTCGGCGTCCCCCCCCCCCCCCTCCACTCTCAAATTATTAACGTAGTTTATGAACGATCCCCAATTTACCTCATTAATATTGAGCAAATAGTTTATATTTAATGTAAACAAAAATTGTGGAAATATACGCATAACTCAAAATATTTGAGTAAATTTGGAAAAAATATATCAGTCTTAGAATTAATTTGACATGCTTCTAATTGTCAAGAGCTACAATTAAAAAAACAAATAATAATTAAATTAATAATATATTTACCTCAAACAATCGTATTGATTAGATTAGTATAAAAAATTATTTAGTTAATAAATGCAGCTTTTTCACAATTTGCTATATTTTATAATTTTATATAATATTTATCTAATTTTCTCCTTAGACATTATTTTTAATGAAGAATTCATTCGTAATTTATAAAGAAAAATTCAGCACGTCCCCGAGATATTTTTTAATCTGAAATTAGATAAAAATGCTGAAAATAAATAAAAACTAAAATTATCAAATAAAACAAAAACTAAAATAATACAATTATTTTTATTCGCCTTGTGATAAAAGTTATCTGCTGTCGGATAAAATATTTAAATTATTGTAATAAATCCAAGGACCAAGTAAATCTTTCGGGTGGTTTAATTTATACTGAGTATTGCTTTCATTGCAATACAAATTACAGATTCAGAATCTGAACTGATACAGTGTTGGGCTCACCTTAATTGAAAACAAGCATTCAAATTATGTTTATTTGGAAGAGTGATTTATTGTCTTAATAAATCAGTAATTTTGTGAGTACAAACTTGACAGTCCTAATTATTTTCAACTTTTGGAATAATAACTTTTCTTATTTATGGAAATTTTTTTATCTTTTTTTTTATTTATAAACATTTCTTCCAGTCGTATGAAAGATTTTTTTAAGTCGCAGTTGGGACTTAAAAATTATTTTATTTTATTTTATTATTTTATTTTATATTTCAGGCTCTTAACTGCTCCGTGGCACTAAAAAGTTTTAAATTAATTCTTTTTTCAATTGAAAATTTTAATTAACTTTAGATGGATTAAATTTAATTTTGAAACAAATTCGGAAAAGGTCGACTTTTGTATTTAATTAAGTTGAAATGTAAAACTTTGTTCTGAAAGATAAAGTAAATGTTGCATAATATTTCTTTTACTTGCTTTCCATTTTTTTTTTATAACTCTGTGCCATCCCAAAAATATTAAAGATGATAATAAAAATAATTACTTTAGCACTTTCTGGAAATATCAATTTTTGTATTTAAAACAATTTTAAATGAACAAATCGTCCTCAAATTAAACAGCAATTATTTTTAACAAAAAAAATTTCGGATGATGTACTAAATTTTGCGTAAATTATTTGTTCTGTGGATTCTTTAATCTTTTGTGCTTCATTCATATTCTATTAATATTTAAGGATTGAAATAAAAATGATTGTTCTATTTAAAAAAATCGGTTTTTGTAATTAATTAATTTAAAATGTAAAAGTTTTCATAAAAACTTAACAAAAACAATCAATAATTTGTTTTTCTATAAAAAATCAATTTTTGTGTATAATTATTTTCGAAATGTAAAATTTTCCCCCAAAAAAGTTAATGTTGCCTAATACATTTTTAAAAATAATTTGTCTTTTTCTTATGCTTCTTTGCTATTCAAAAAATATTTAAGATAAGAATAAAAATAATCGGATGGGTAGTTTTTGATAAGGTACATTTTTTATTTAAAATAATTTAAAATTCAAAAATTGTCCTAAAAAGGAATAGACATTTTTTTAAATGTTCCCAAAAGTTTATACTAAATGTTGCCGAACTTATTTATCTCTGAATTCTTTAATATTCTATTAGTATTTAAAAATGAAACTAAAATCAATCTTTTTTTTTATATTCTTGAAAAAATATTTTTTTGTTCATTTAATTTTGAATGTAAAAATTCCCCTGGAAAGATAGAATGAAGGTTCCCTTTTGCCCTTAATTTCCCTTTTTTACGCTTCTTTGTCTCTCCAAATATTTTAAACAAGAACAAAAATATTCGGTTGGGAACTTTTTGGCAAAAGTTGATTCTTGTATTTAAAATAATTTAAAATGCAAATATTGTCCTGCAAAGGGATGGCAAATATTTAAGAAAATGTTCTATAAAGGATATGGTAAATGTTTTTAAGATTGTATTTTTTTACCTCTGGATTCTTTAATTTCTAAAGTTTTTATAATGTTTTTACATATTTGAAAATTTAAATTTAAAAAATCGTTTGCGCTATTTTTTAAAAAAGTTAATTTTTGTATTTAATTAATTTAAAATAAAAAAATTTCCGAAAGGATATAGTTAATCTTCCTTACATTTTTTTATCTCAGAATTTTTTTATTTATGATGTTTCTTTGCCACTTGAAAAATATTTAAATTGACAATAAAAATAATCAGTTGGATAAGTTTTTGAAAAACTAGATTTTTGTATTCTGAATGATTTAAAAGCAAAAATTGTCCTTAGAAATATATAGAAAATATTGTAAAAATGAATCTTTCTAATAGGATATGGTAAATGTCCCTTAAATTTTTTTACTTCAGTATTTTTAAATTTATTATGTGACTTTGTTATTCGATTTTACAAATATTTAAGTTAAAAATAAAAATAATTATTTGTTCAATTTTTGTGAATAGTTAATTTGTTATTTTAAATAATTTATAATATAAAAATTTCTCTACAAATATACAATAAATTTTGTCTAATCTATTTTTTCGTTGTATTTTCTTATTGCCTATGTCCATTTTCCATCCTAAAAATATATAAAGATGAAAATAAAAATAATCGATCATTCCCTTTCTTTTAAAAAGTCGATTTTAGTAAACGTTGCCTATTTTTTTTGCTCGATTTTTATTTGCTTATGCTTCTTTGCCATCCCACAAATATTGAAGATAAGAATAAAAAGAATCGGTTGGGCACTTTTCAGAAAAAGTAGATTTTTGTATTTTAAATTATTTAAAATGCAAAAATTGCAATAAAAAATAAAAAATATGTTTTTTTAATTTTAAGAAATTTTTTATCTGTTCTATTCTGAAAACATTGTAAGATACAAATAAAAATAATTGGCGAGGTCTTTTGTTAAAAATGGTTGATTTTAGATTATTATTATTATTTAATTCGCATGAATTGCAATAATTTCCCCAAAAAGGGGCATATGTTGCCTAAATTATTTTTTTATCTAGATTTTTTTATTTATTATCTTCTTTCGATTTTCTAAAAGTACTTAAGTACCAAATTTAAAATAACCTATTCAGTCCTTTTTGGAAAAGTCCATTTTTGTATTTTAGTAATGTGAAATGTCAAATTTACCTTAAAAATACAGTAAATTTTCCTTATATTTTTTCCCTGAATTTTTTTGTGGTTCCTTGAAGTCTCAGGATCATTCAAGATAATAATAAAAGTGATAATTTTAGCTCTAATTGGAAAAAATCGAATTTTCTAGATTAATTGATTTTAAATGTAAAAGTTTATAGAAAAATATATAGTCAATATTGTACAATTTATTTTCAATCGATTTATTTTTATTGATTGGAGTTTTCAGATATCTCGTGAACATTTTGAGCAGAAAATTAAAAAAAAATACTCAGGAACCATTTGAGAAAATTTGATTTTAGTATTTAATTAATATGGGATGCAACAAAGTTTCCAAATGGATAGCGCATATGTTTCCTTAAATTATTTTTTTATATGGATTCTTTCATTTATTAACTTTTTTATATTCTAGGAAAGTTTGAGAACAAAAATTAAAATAATGTAAGCAGTCCTTTTTGGAAAAGTCGATTTTTGTATTTAAGTAATATGAAATGTAAAATTTCCCTTAAAAAACACAGTACATTTTTTTTTCATTTTTTCCCTACATTTTTTTGTGATTCTCCAAAGTCTCATAAATATTTAAGATAATAATAAAAACGATAATTTCAGCTCAAATTGGACCAAATCGAATTTTCTAGTTTAAATGATTTTAAATGCAAAAATTTCCAAAAAAATATATAGCCAATATGTACAATTTTTTTCCAACAGATTTTTGTATATTTATTGTGGTTCTCTGCCATCTTCCAAATACTTAAAGAAGGAAATTTAAAAAAATTGTGGGACTCTTATCAGGAAAGTTCACATCAGTATTTAATTAAAATGCGATGCAAACAATTTTCCCAGATGGATATGGCAAATTTTGCCTTAAATTATTTTTTATTTGGATTCCTTCATTTATTAATTTTTTTTTATTATTTTAAGCACCTTTAAAAACAAAAATTAAAATAATAAATCTACTTATGATTATTTGTAATCCTCAAAATACATTTCCAATATTGTGCAATTTTTTCCAATAGATTTATTTAATTTATTTTTTGGTTCTTATGTCGCAAACACTTAAACAAGAACACTTCTTTAATTTAATTAACACTTTATGTTTGAAAATTTATTATAGAGAAATTCGTAGCACAATATGTAAAATTTTCTTTTTTGATCCCCATAGAGTTTTCGTTCTCATGTCCTTAATTTTCATTTTCAAAATTATAATTAGAAAAAAAAGCTATCAGTATTCGACTTTTATTTAGTCTGGATTCATTCGGCCTTTTTTTAAGAAGAAAATAAGAAAGCTACAAATAAAAAAGTTTAATCATTAAAACAAAGAATGATTTAAAAAGTTAAAGATCGAACAGTTTGAAACCTGACAATCTTATTTGAATTTTCTATCACTTCACGCTTCAGTCCCATAAAAATATTTGTCTTCTCTGTAAAAAAAACCTCCGATCAATAGTATCTATTGTCCTGATAATCATGATACCTAATATTCTGAGAAGCAGTTTGCGATCCATCAGGCCTGAGAAGATAAACACTAGAGGGTCTTCCATTAAAACCATAAGGGCCCTTGTCCAAATTCGAAATACGATTTTCGGGCCTAGCATCTTGCGATGGCCACTGATAAACCGAAGTCGGTTTGCCATTGCTAACAAAATCTATCGGCACTTTTATGAAAGGGTTAACATGAGGCTGGTAAATCGTTGGGGGCCTTGCGGGCCTCATGGGCCTCACATGGGTGATGTGGGGGCTGAGAGGAGGCGGTGAATACCTTGGAGGCTGAGAGATGTACCCCAAACCTGGAACGAACATGTAAGGAGTGGGCGGCAGTCTGATATAATAAATATTACTCTCTGGGTACTTTTTCTTCCCGCCAGGGGTTCGCTCTTCGGTCCTAAAATCGTCTTCAAAATTCAAATCGTAATCGGGCAAGGTGGGATAGTGATGATGAACCTGGGGCACGAAAGGATAACTGAGGAAGAAAGCTTTGCGCTTGCGACCTTTCTTTGTCACTTTGCCTTCTTCTGGTTCTGGTTCATTTTCTTGAAGAGAGGATTTGGTACCAATTTGAGATTTGATGGTACCAGCTGTTCGCTGGTTTGCGACTGAACTTTGAGTTGAAGATTTAGTGGTACCAAGTTGTAAATTAGTGGTACCACTTTGGGATTGGATGGTACCAGTGTGTTGACTGTTTGAAACTGGTCGTTCGGTTAAATATTTTGAGGTACCACTTTGAAATATGATGGCACCAGTTGCTGTTTTGTTTGAAACTGGTGTTCCAGTCAAAGTTTTTATGGTACCAGGCTGTAGCTTAGTGGTACCAATCTGAGATTTGATGGTACCAGTTGTTTGCTGGTTTGTGACTGATCGTTGAGTTGAAGATTTAGTGGTACCAAGTTGTAGATTAGTGGTACCACTTTGGGATTGGATGGTACCAATGTTTTTACTGTTTGAAACTGGTCGTTCTGTTAAATATTTTGTGGTACCACTTTGAAATTTGATGGTACCAGTTGGTGTTTTGTTTGAAAGTGGTGTTCCAGTCAAAGTTTTGATGGTACCAGGCTGTAGCTCAGTGGTATTAGGTTGTAGCTTAGTGCTACCAGTTTGCGTTTTGATTATACCAGTTTGTGACTTAATGGCACCACTTTGTAAATTGATGATACTACTTTGAGATTTGTTGGAACCAATTGAGGCACTGCTTCTACCAGTTGTAGGTTGTTTTTTTGTAGACTTCGACAATGGCAGATCGTTTTCCCACAAAACTGGAAACGTTCGAGGAAAACTTGACAAGTGATCATCCTGGTTAGGGATCGGTAACAGATCTTGACTAGACTTCGTTTCTTTTGAGTCGCCATTCACCTTCGGCGTTTGTTTCCTTGATGGCTTCTTTGAATCCACTTTGACAGAACCTATTTCTATTTTCGGCAAAACTGGAAGAGTTTCTTTGCTCTGACCGATTAGTCGATCATCCAAGATTTGCTGAAGAGGTGCAGCCGTTACGGAAACCACAATCGGCATGAGCAGGACCAGCATCATTTTGTCTGGAAAAAGAACAATCGTTTCAGAATAATGAAGAGATTCAAGACTTTTTATTGTCAAGTTTAAATTACAAATGACAATGATGCTGATAACAGGAATCAGAAATTATTGTAGCAGATTTCTTCAAATCTTCAAAACAAGTCAAAGAATTTCCAGGAGCAAATTTTTTTTCTCCAAAAACAGAGGAAGTAAAGAAAATTTTTGCAAAAATAGGTGGAGAAATTCTTCTGAATAGAATTACTGTGAATGCAATATTAAACTAAATTTGGAACGCTTTAAAAACTTAATATTTCGAATAAAAATTTAGCATTTTCAACAAAATAGATGAATTTTTAATTAAAAAGAAGAATTATGGATCAAGATGATTAATTTTCTATCAGAAAATAACTTTTTGAAAGACAATGTCTACATTTTTTGATTGAATTTTCAACTAAAAAATATCAATTTTCAAACACAAATAAAATAGTTAAATCTTTAGATGAAAAAATTAATTTTGAATAAAATTGATAAATTCTCAAACTAAGTGATAAATTTTCTACAGAAATGGTAAATCTTCGCAGCAAAAAAATGATTTTTTAACAAACTAGTTCAACTTTCTATAAAGAATTTGAATTTTCGACACAAAGAATATAATTTCTTAAATAAAAATATAAAACTTGAACTTTAAAACAAAAAAGCGAATGTTTATTTTAAACAGATTAATTTGTATCCAAAAACAAACAAACTATTAATCAAAAAGCTAAATTTTCGAACATAAAATTTATTTTCAACGGAAGACATCAATTTCATAAACTAAATATTTGAATATATAAATTTAAAAAAATCAATTTTCAACCAAAATTACAACTGTTAAATTTTCAATTAAAAACGTCGATTTTTAATTTAATTTTTTTATTTTTAAGCAGAGATAAATTTTTTACTAAATTAATAAATCTTCAGCCAAGAAAATTATTTAAAGAAACTGGTTCAACGTTCAATAAATTAGTTGAATTTTCTGGAGAAAAAAATATAAAGATTCGATTTTTCAACTGAAAAAAAAATTAATTTTTAACCAAAAATAAAATAGTTTAATTTTTAATTAAAAGAAATATTTAAAAAACTAACTTTTAACAAAATAAGTAGTTTAACTTTTAACTAAAGAAGTAAAGCTACAACACAAAAAATGAATTTTTAAACAAAGTAGCTAAAATTTCAAGCGAGTAGTGGAATTAATTAGTTTAGTAATTTTTATAAATTAATTGGTAAGAAAAGAGAAGAATTTTTATCAAAATAGTTGCATCCTAACCCAAAAAGTTTGATTTTCGATCATAAAGATCTATTTTTTCCCAGAACGATTCTGTTTCTTACAAAAAAATAAATTCTTAAACCAAAAAGTCGATTTTTCTACGAAAAAATTAAATTTTCTACCAAATTGTTAAATTTTAGTCCAAATAGACGAATATCCTAAAGTCAGTTTAGATTTTAATCTAAAAATAAGATTGTTCTAGAATATTGTTAATTTTAAAATTTAAGAAATTTAAATTATATTACACATCAATATTAAATTTCTATATAAAGAGCAATAATTAATTTAATGTATATTATTTTTTAAAATAAACACCAGAGTACAGGAAGTGAATTTGGACAACAATTTTTCAATCTTGAAAAAATGTGGTTTCAAAATTTTTTTGTACGATGAAATTTTGATTTTTCAAATTTTTGATCAAATTAAAAAAGTTGTTATCATAATCTTGTAGGGCTTTCAGAAGGCAACGTTTTTTTCATGCCTTTTTTTCATATTATGAGTTGTTTGGCTTAAAATGTTCATTTTAGTTTTTTTGTTTTTGATTTTGAAAATGCTCTAATTCTGACAATTTTCTTTTTATCGAAAAAAGTCAAAAGGATAAATTGTTTAAGTTTTGAAGTACTAAAAACAACCGTGCATAGAATTTTCACATCTTGAAAAAATGTGCTTCGAAATTTTTTTGTACGATCAAATTTGGAATTTTCAACTTTCTGACCAAATTGAAAAATTTGTTATCATAATCTTATAGGGCTTTCAAAAAGCAATATTTTTCTTCTTTAGACTTTTTCTCGTATCATGCGTTTTTTAGCCTAGATTGTTAATTTTATTATTTTTTTTTTTTTGATTTTGAAAATGCTATAAATCTAGTAATTTTGATTTTTCGAAAAAAGTCATCAGGATAAATTGTTAAATTTTTTGAATACTATGAATAACCATACCGAGAATTTTAGAATTTTTAAAAAAGTGGTCTCAAAAATATTCAAAATGTGACCACTTTTTGAATTTTCATCCAAAATGGCTGGCTAACGAACTTGATCTTTAGTTTAGGACACTAAACGAGTGAACCAAAGGGCAATCTAATAGATCACTTTTTTCAAAAGTTATCGTGTTCACAGAGAGACAGACAGACAGACAGTCAGACAGACAGACGTACCTACAGACATACACATTTGCAAAAACCTGTTTTTCGAATTCAGGGCGTCTCAAAACTTAGACATTTGACAAAAACGTGGGGGAGGGGGGGGGGAGTCAAATTTTACACAAGTCTAATACCTTCATTGATGAGAATTATTATTCTAAAAATTTAATTTTTTTATTTTCAATTTTATTTTTGACGATTAAAAGAAAATCTCCTCGTCCTATTTAAAAATGATTAATAACAAATTTATAGATCTTCTTGGGTGAACAACTTTTGTCTTTTAATTTTAGTGCATACCTTGTGTCGTTTTACAAAAAATATTTATTTAAAAAATGTATTAAAATAATTTGATTTTTTTATTTTAAAGGTTATATCTTACGATTAAAGAAAAAAATAAGTGCCCTCTAAAAAATTATTTATGAAAAACTTGAATGAGTTTATTTATTTTTTTCATAGCTTGCGTTGTTTGTCATAAAATTAATCTTTTTAGTTTGATTCATTTACGAATAAACAAAAACTGCGCATCCTGTAAAACAGTAATAATAAACATTTGTAGCCTTTTTTTGGTTAAATAAGTTTTTTTTATATCTTATGTCGTTAGTTCCAAAATTTAATTTATTTATAATTTTTAATTTATAATATTCTTTTTTACAATTAAAAACGATAACTACGTGTCCTATCGAAAAGTGATTGTTAAAAAATTTGATCTTTTCAGGGCCCGTAATTTTAGTTTATTCAATTTTTTCGTATCTACCATAGTTCGACCAAAAAGCGGCCTTTTTGGATTTTTCATACGATAAAATTCTAAATTTTCGACCAAATTACAAAATTTGATATGATAATTTTGTAGGGCTTTAAAAAATTAACGTTTTTTTTTTGACTTTTTTTCATAGCATGCGTTTTTTGGCTTTAAATGTTTATTTTAATTTGTTTTTTTTTTTTGGATTTTGAAAATGCTCTAACTCTAATGATTTTCTTTTTATAGAAACAAGTCATAAGGATAAATTGTTTGGGATTCTGAGTACTATGAAAAACCGTTCATAGAATTTTGAAATATTGAAAAAATGTGGTTTTAAAAATTTTTCGAAAGTTATCGTGCCTACAGAATACAAATTACAGACAGACAGACAAACAGTGGGTCTCAAAACGTGAAGATTTTATGTTTTGGAAAATTATTTTAGTATTCAAATTATATAATATGCAAGATAGATTTTCAAACAAAAAAAAAAGTATTTGCAACATAATGTTGACTTTTTAACTAAGAAAGATTTTTCAGTGAAGAAAGAAAAAAAACATATTTGTTGAATTTTCAAATGCATGAAAATTGACCTTCTCAGCTTAAAATTAAACTGCGTATTCAAAAATATCCTTTTTTTAAATAAATTATTCTTCGTGTTTCCAAATTTATTCATTTATTTTTTTTAAATTCATTTTTTTAGTTAAATCTTTAACTACTTTTTAAAAATATATTTTTTTTGTTGAAAGTTAAATTTTTAACTTCCTTGTTTTATCAAAATTAAAATAAAATATTTTGAACTTAAAAATTGAGTATTTCATTTAGGATTTGTCTTTTATGTTTCAATTTAACTGTTTTTTTAAATTTAATATTAACATTTTTTTGGGATATCCATTATTTAATTCATGGTTGAAAATTTATCTTTTTTTGGTTCAAAGTTATACTACTTTGTTAAAAAGTAATATTTTTGGTTGAAGATTCATTAATTAAATTTAAAATTCATTTTTATGGCTGAGAATTCATCAATATTACTGAAAATTAATTTTTTTAGTGAAAAATTAATTTTTTTAACAGAAAATTTAACTTTTCCATTATTGGTTGAACATTTTTTCTTTTTTAGTTAAAAATTCACTTTTTTGTTGCAAATTGTATATATATTCTTACAAACTCCATTTTTGAAGAAGATGTTACTATTTCATTTTTTATGAAAAATAAATTCTTTTTCGAAAAATTTAACAATTTTGTTGAAAATTCGTTTACTTTTAGTAGAAAATTTGTTTGAGAACTCATCATTTTCGTTGTCAATTTTATTTTTAGTTAAAAATTTATCTTTATCAGTTGAAAATTATACTATTCGATAGAAAACCTAGAGAATGTTTACGAAAGACGTACTTTGAATTTTTCAGTAGACAATAATGTTATGTTTCTAAAATTCAGAACTATTGAAGAAAAATTGACCAATAATGAAAATATTGAATTCTTTCTCTTTAAACTGCTGGCTGACTTTTTCATTTTATTTTTCAAATCAACTGTAAACTTTTATTAATAATTTGTGTAAGAAACGATATTCTTTGTTTATTAAATTTAAATTTTTGTAGAACTTGGACGAGTGAGAGAACGAAATAAAGGGGAAAAGAGGATAATATTAGAAAGACTATCAAACACAAATAATAGTTTTAATAAACATTTAAATAAATTTTTAACACATTGAATACATTCGGCTACAAAATTTTGAAGACTCGGAAAGCAGAGCCGAATGAGCGCTCGAGCAGTAGGTAGGAGTGGGGATGATGCGCAGAAAACGAGAGGAAAGACCGTTCTCTGTTTTGTAGCGTTTTCTGGGCGTCATTCATTCTCCTGTCTACTGCTCGAGCGCTCGCTCGGTTCTGCTTTCCCTTTCCCAGCCTTCAATTGTAAATTTCACTCAGAGAATAAAGTTAATTTGTCGCTGAAAATTTGTTTATAATAATAATAATATTGAGTAAAAAAATAAAAATAGATAGCCATCGTGGTACCGGACATTAACTCTATTTTAGTCCCTGAATGGCCATTGAGATTCCTCTAATAAATTACACAATAATGGGTACATGACACTTTCACACGAATGCCCCCCGCAGCTTAAGCACGCACCTTTTTTAACATAATGGCGTCCTAGTGGCGAACAAAAGCACGACGATCGGTAATTGAAAGAAAGCAGGTTCTTGAAAGGGCCTTCCAGAAGACCTTCAGAGATCGTTTCGTCTCTTCTCCTTTTCATTAAAAAAAAATCTTAGAAGAGGGCGCTATCGATCCTGATTTTTAAAATGGACTTTTAATTTTTTGATAAATAAACAAATATGACGAAAAAAATGACAAAAAATAAAATCGTCTAATTTTCATAGTGACATTAGTTAAAGATATTTCTAAATTACAAAATAAACAAAACGAAATTTATAAACAAATTATTTGTTGAATATTGATTTTACGAATTTCCATAATTTTACGTTTTAAAAAAATTATATTACAAGAAATTTTGATTAAAAAAATATAGTGATAAAGAAATTCCTTCTTAAGATTATTATTGTTAATAATATAAACAAATTTAATAAACAAATTAATTAATTAGGCTTTTACTGAAAGAAAAATTAGTTTGTTTCAAAAGATTTTTTCAAGTTAGGAACTTTATGCTTATTTTAGAAAACTTCATTATTTGTTGGTTAATCTTCTGATGATTTAAAACAAATTTTATAAACAAATGCATAGATAAGGCATTTTTCTAAAGAAAAATTCTTTTTTTATTAGAACTTTTTAAATTAGGAACTTCATGATAATTTCTGAAAAAGTAATAATTTATTGATAAATTTTATGACGCTTTTAAACAATTTCAGTAAACAAATGCATTATTCGGGTATCTGTTGACGGAAAAATTTGTTTGTTTTTTTCTTGTCAATATTTCTAATGGGAAATTTCATGATAATTTAAGCAAAATTTATATTTATTGAATGATTTTACATATTTTTTAGAATAAATTGAATAAGAAAATGTACTATCCTAAAGCTTCAGCATAATTAAAAAATTAAATTGAAGAGAAACTTAAACTGAAAAAACTGAGATTTAAAACAAATCATGATTGATAGTAAAATTATTATTAAATTCCCAATTGAAGAGACAGACAAAAAAACGAATTTTTCCGTCGACAGATGGCCCAATAATTACTTTGTTTTTTGAATTTTTTTTAAATTATAAAATTGATCAATAAATGATGAACTTTTAATGAAATTATCACAAAGTTCCCAACTAAAACATGTATCATCGAAAAAACTGAATTTTTCTGCCGAAAAATGCCCACGTAATGCCTTTGTTTATTAAATTTTTTTAAATCATAAAATTAATCCACAAATTATGAATTTTGTCTAAAGTTTTTAGAAAGTTCATAATTTAAAAAATGTACATAAAAAAAACAAAGTTTACTGTCAAAAAATGCCTGATTAATGTATTTGTTTACTAAAATTGTTTATAATATTAACAATTATAATCACAAGAAGAAATTTCTTCATCATTATATTTTTTTATCAAAATTTCTTGCAATATAACATTAGAAAATAACTTTAATTTATGGCGAATCGTCAAAAACATTCTTTCAACAAATAATTTAGTTATAAACATTTTTTTTGTTAATTATATAATATTGGAATATCTTTAACTAATTCCACTCTTTAAAACTTCAATGACTTCGACGATTTGAAACCGAAGAGCTAAATCTCTATCTAAAATAATAAAATTATAAATTAAAAAAATTAAATTTTAATAAACAAAATTTTATTTAATATTTAAAAAA
This sequence comes from Belonocnema kinseyi, assembly GCF_010883055.1. Taxonomy (NCBI): domain Eukaryota; kingdom Metazoa; phylum Arthropoda; class Insecta; order Hymenoptera; family Cynipidae; genus Belonocnema; species Belonocnema kinseyi. Next base: position 15,077,297 of record NC_046660.1, read on the forward strand.
CTGTTGAATTTAAACAAGAAAGGCAAATTCTCAACAAAGTTCATTAATTTTTAGCTAAAGAATATCAATTTTCAACTCAAATCGAGCAGTTGAATTTTTAGTTGAAAAATATAATTGGCGACAAAAAAAATTTCAATGAAATGGCTAATTCCTCAACAAAAATAGAATCATTTGAAAATTTCTACCAAGAAGAATACTTTTTCAAACAAAAAAAGACGAGTTAAAGAAAAACTCATAAATTTTCAACCAAATAGTTGAATTTTTGACTGAAAATTAAGATATTGTAACTATAAATGAAAAAATCAAATTTATGGTGAATAAATTAATTTTAAATTAAAAATATTAATCTTTAACATTATAGTTGAAATTCAAACCGAATAATTAAATTTTCCAGCAAACTGTTAAAATTACAAGCAAAATACACGATTTTTTTAGAAAAAAATTTAATTTTCAAAGAAAAATTTCGTACAGAAATGCTAATTTTCCAAAATTTTCGAACCAATGAGAATATTTTTTTAGAAAGCATTTAAATTTCTCACCGTAAAATATTTATATTCCGCGAAAAAGTAAATTTTTTATAAAAATTGTAGTTTTTCATAAAACTGTTCATTTTTAATCAAATAGTTAAATTTTCAAGAAAATAGCCCAAATGATTTGATTTACATTTGTGAAAAAATGTGATAGTTAATAATTTATAAAAATCGGATTGATTTTTGATCAATAAAAGTTGGATTTAACCAAAACACAATATTTTACTAAGGGGATTAATTTTTTCCAAAAAGCCGAATTTTGAACTTTTCCTATATTTAATTCAAAATACAATCCAATTCTTTGAAAAAGCTTTCCCCTAACGTACATAATAATTTTTAAAAAAGTGTTCATTTTTAAACAAAAAAGATTAAATTTCTACTAGAAAGATTAATTTTTTGCCAAAACACATATTTTCCACAAAAAAAGTTAATTTTCAACAAATAACTTAATTTTTCTTTAAAAAATTAACTTTATATTATTTTCATGCGAAAAAGTATAATTTATTGCAAATCAATTAAATTTTCAACCCTAACATATTATTTTTACACAAAAAAGTTAATTTTTCATGAAAATGGTGCTTTTTTCTTCAGACAAAAGTTAATTTTCAATCCTAAACTATTAATTTCGTCAGAAAAGTTAATTTTCCAAAAAATGATAATTTTTCACTAAAAAGTTTATTTGCCAAAAAAGGTAATAATTCACCAAAAAAATTTAATTTTTAATGAAATAGTCGAGTGTTTATCAAATAAGTTCAACCTATTTAATTAATAATTTATGTTTTTCTTTTAGAAAACTAATCTTCTTGTCTGAAAATTTACTTCTTAAGCTTAATTTTTTTTATTACTTAAAAATTAACAGTTCTATTTTTGGCTGAATTTTTTATTTCTTTTAGTTGAACACTTATGGAATTTGTTACAATTTTTTCGTAATGAATTAATTTTATTGCTTAAAAATTCATAATTTTCATTGAATAATCAATTATGTGGCATAAATAATATACTTCATAAATTTTCAATTTAAAATATACATATACAACAAAAAATAGAACAATAAATTTTTTACTCAAAACTATATATATTTAACCAAAAATGAAAAGAAAAAGTTTCTTTTTTTCTTTGGTTTTTTTTATCTTTTATGATGGAAGGGAATCATGTATTTAAAAAAATGAATTTCAAAGTTTTTAAATTCATAAAATTAATTTCTACCCAAAAAAATTAATTAAAAAAAATATTTAATTTTTTAACAAATGGGAATATTTTTATAAATTTTAGGAAGCTGAACAATTTCAAGGTAGGAACTGCTACTCATATTTTGTCTCATTTCCGAGAAAAATTCGATTTTTGTTGTTGAAATTAAAAAAATAAACTTATTTTCTTAAAAACACATTTTTTCTTAAAAACGCGTAGCAAGATTTTTTCTTTCTTGGTTCAAAATAACTTGGAAGAATACTTGAAAGACGTCAAAAAGAAGGAGGGCACATTTTTGTAAATTTCATAAAGCTGAAAAATTTCTAACTATGAACGGCTATTCTAATTTTGTCTCGTTTTCGAGAAAAATGAGATTTTTAATGATTAAAATGAAAAAAACAATTTGATCTTCAAAACGTGTAATAGGATTTTTTTCTTTCTTGGCTACAAATAACCGGGGAGCATCCTCGAAACACATAAAAAGGAGAAAGGGTACATTTTTATTAATTTCATGAAGCTGAACAATTTTTTAATTATGAACTTCTGTTCATATTTTGTCTCGTTTTCAAGAAAAATGAGATTTTTTATTGTTAAAAATAAAAAAAAAACACTTTATTTCTTAAAAATGTGTGGTAAGATTTTTTCTTTCTTGGCTCAAAATAAGCGAAGAAAATCCCTGAAATACGTAAAAAAGAAAAAGGGTTGATTTTGATCAATTTTAGGAATCTGAAAAAATTCTTGCTATAAACTGCTATTCATATTTGTCTCATTTGCGAGAAAAAAAATGGGATTTTTAATGATTCAAGATGAAAAAAAAGATGAGATTTATCGTTTCTAAAAATGAAGAAAAACCACGTTATTTCTTTAAAACGCGTAGTAAGATTTTTACTTTCTTGGATTAAAATAACCGGGAAGCATCCCCGAAACACATAAGAAAGAGCAAGGGTGCATTTTGATAAATTTTATGAAGCTGAAAAATTTTGAATTACAAACGGCTATTCATATTTTATGTCGTTTTCGAGAAAAATGAGATTTTTCATTGCTAAAAATGAAAAAAGCACTTTACCTCTTTGAAACGCGTAGTAAGGTTCTTACTTTCTTGGCTTAAAATAAATGAAAAAAAGCTTTTAGTCTAAAAACGAGTAGTAAGATTTTTTTTCCTTTTTTGGCTCAATAAACGAGGAGCATTCGCGAAACGCGTAAAAAAGAGAAACTGGATGTGCAAGTATTTTTGGGTTGAACCTAATCGAGGCAAACCGTGATAATTATCGTCGATCCGAGGAGAAACGCGTTACCTTTCTTCGAGTTGTTTTTCGTCCTCAGGAGTCCTCACCTCCAGAACGAAATCCTTTAGCTTTAGATTTAACTTCAGCTTTTGCTACCTCGGATAATCACTCAATAATACGCGTACTAAGTACGCTCGAACCATTTACAACCTCATTACCGATCGACAGGACCAGAGAGGATACGTTTACTAATTTCTTATTTCCGGTGCGAAAAGCGAGAGCACGAGCTTCTTAAAATAAAAATAAATTTTAAAAAATAAAATAAAAGGACGTTGAAGTGTGGCCTCGTCAAGGACGAGTCACTTCTCTCTCGCAATTTAATGATGGGCATCTTGTAGGTATGCAGTGGATAAAATACCCTTAAGGCTTTTTCGAGGGAGAACCAACTTCTGAAAATGCGGTCCAACGAAGGTGGATTTTTTCAGATTACATAGGATTACTCTAGATTTTCAACTAAAAATTATTATTTTCTATCCAGATTATTGATTTTTCAAAAAAAAAAAATATATATAGATAGATCAATTTTTATAAATTAATTACATATTTAACTAAACTAGATGAATTTTTAAAAACAAAAAATTAATTTTCTACAAAAAAATTAATCTTTAATAACATAGATTAGCTTTTAAATATTCGTTAATATTTAAACACTATTAGCGTTTTAAAAGGAAGAAAAAAGAATTTCAGGTTCAAACCTAAAAATTTTTAATTTAATAAATTTTGTTAAGCGAAAAAATGTCTTTTCTACTATAAAAGATGGCTTTTTAACATAATTCTTAAATTTCCAAAAAAATAATTAAATTGGTAATATAATAGTTAAAATTTCAACCTAAAAAGATAAATTCCCAACAACAAAGTTTCATAGTTTATACTTCAATAAAAAAAGATGAAATTTATTTGAAAATAAGAATTTTCAAACCAAAAAAAAAGAATTTTCAACAAATAAAGATTTTTCACTCAAAAATAAATAAAATTTTCTCTAAATTGTTGAACCTTCTAGCAAAAAGACGATTCTTCTCTGAAAAAACTAAATTTTAAAATAAAAAATATGATTTTTGAGCAAAAAATTAATTTTCCATTAAACTGATGCATTTTGTGCTGCACAAAAATGAAATTTCAAAGCAAGGAAATTATTTTTTTCACAAAAACAGGAGAACTTTCAACAGAAATTAACAATTTAAAAAAAGTAAAAGTTACACTTTGAACTAAAGCCTTTTTCACTAAACAGTTAAATTTTCAATTAAAAACATAAAACTTCAATAAAAAAAATTTTAAATTGTAGTTTAACTTGCAGCCAAGCAGTTGCATTTTTAATTGGAGAAGATTATTATTCAACAAACTAGTTAAGCTTTTAATCAAATAGAAGAATTTTAACTAAAATATAAGTATTTAAAAAAATAATAATTTCTTTACAAAGTGATTCAAACAAATCTTTCAAACAAAATAGTTGAATACTCAAGAAACGAAGAATCATTTTCAACTAAAAAGTTGCATTTTCTTTTGGAAAATGAAATTTCTACAAAAAAAAAATGCAATTTTTATTCCAAAAGGAAATTTTCTATGAAAAAGTGGCATTTTGAAACAAGAAAGATTGAATTTCTTTTAAAACAGATGAATTTTGAATTAAAAAAAAAAATCAACAAAACAGAATTTCTAAACAAAGAGTATTACTTTTCAACAAAATTTTTTGAATTTCCAACCAAACAGTTGCATTTTTATTAAAGGCAGATGCAACTTTTTCTAAAAAAGATTAATTTAAAAAATCTTTAAAAAATAGATAAATTTTTATGAAAAAAAGATAAAAATGACAATATTTCAAAGAAAAAGTGTTCAATTTTGTTCCAAAAAGAATTTAATTGACTTTTCAACACAAAAATACGAATTTTAAACAAAAAGTAAATTTTCTAGGAGATAGTTGAATTTTAAACAAAAAGTTTGGACTTATATCCAAGAAAGATGCTAAATTTCTACTAAAAAAAAACTTTAAATTAAAAATAAAAATGTTCTGAAAAAATGGTCCTTGAGAAAAAAAATTTCAGTAGACTTGTCAGCAATAAAATATTAATTTCTTGATTTGCAACCAAAAGGATGAAATATTTAATAATGGAGTTTTCAACTAAAAACGATTAATTGTTACCAAAAATGAAAAAATTATTTTTCAGTTAAGAAAATTAATTGTCAAGAACAACAAAAAGAATTTTGAACAATACAGTTGAATTTTTAATTAATAAAATGAATTCTTAACAGATTGTTTGAAATTGTAACCAAGTAACCAAAGAATTGAATTTTCACACCAAATGAGATAAAATCGCCATGAAAAATTTATTACTTGAATTTTCAACTAAAATTGTCTATTTTTAACCAAAAATGGAAACGTTATATTTTAATTTAAGAAAATTCATTGTCAACAACAAAAATTAAATATTTAGAAATGTAGTTGAATTTTTAACTGATAAAATAAGTTTTAAACAAAGTAGTTCCAATTTTAACCGATTAGTGCAATTTTAATTCAAGAAGATTAATTTATAACTGAAAAATACAAATTTTAAACTAAATACATAAGCTTTTAAAGAAATAGTTGAATTTGCCACTAGAAAAAGATAAAATTAAAATGAAAAATGTAATAATAATTCTTTCAGTAAAAAAAAGTTTATTTTATATTTTGATAAATCATTAACTTTTAGATTTAAAAATAAATTTAAAAATAAATTTGGATATAAAAATCGTTTATCAAATTTTCAAATGATTATTAACTATTATGTGAATTAAAAGCGTACGAACGACCTTTTTTCGGATTAAAAAATATAAATCTATCTCGAAAAATGGAAAAAACCGAATTCCTGCTCTATCTATCCGTGAATTCAGAAACTCCTTACAAGTTTCAATCGATTCTAGTCGGTCGCTTACCTCTAGTGGGCAAAAGAAAACTTCCTTATCTACAGTCGAATGACACTGATAATTTTTTCAATAAAATCTAACATTAATATTTTTCTCGAAAAAAATAATAAGACGGATCAAGTCAACTTAAAAGAATTTGAAGTATGGAAATGATTTTTAATCATTCTCACCAGTTTAAGAGATTTATAAACATTTAATTTTTTTAAAAGGTTTTCGATTTGGAACAGGGAGATTTTGGAAAATGATTAAAATTCTGAAATTGAAAAGGAAATTTCTTGCAATTTTCTCCTTTAAAATCAGGGTTAAAATTATTTTTCAAAAATTCCTGTTTCGTGTCAGATTTTTCTGAAAAGTTTACAAAATAATATAATAATTATTATTTAATAATAATTTTAACAAAAAGGCTTCTATTAACTACTTCAAGAAAAATTTACATTTATTATTATTCACATAGAAAATTTCGAAAAAATGTTATAAATCTGTTTTATATAAGAAAAATCTATTAACAAAAACAAAGGAAGAGAGTGTTAGGAAAATTATTTCCTTTATTGTTTATTTTTCATAAATAAAAAACCAAAGCAAATTTAACTATCAAAACTTTTCTAACTTTAATATATCTGTCTTAGATCAAAATTCAACTATTTGTTAGAGAATTTAACTCTTTTGTTAAAAAATCATTCTTTTTGGTTTAAAAAATTCGTCCTTTTAAATTGGGAATTAATTTTTTTTGTAGAAAATGATTTCCTGTTTAAAAATTTACATTTTGATCGTGAAGGGTCAACTGAAATCTTTTTTAACAGAAAATTCCTCTTTTTTTTAAATTTATACTTTTGATTAAAAATGTTTTTTTAATTCATATTTTTCTTTTGAAAAGTCAACTGGAATCTTTTTTGCATGAAAATTCAACTATTAAAAAAAAATGGTTTGAAAATAAAAATGTATCTGTTTTAAGAGACATTTAATCTTTCTTGGATAATGATTGCAACTATTTCGTAGAAAATTTATTAAATTTAAAAAAAAATCATACTTTTTGGTGAAAAATTTGTCTTTTTGGATTAGGAATTAAATGTATTTTGTAAAAAGGGACTTTCTGTTTAAAAATTTATATTTTGATAGTAAAAAGTCAACTGGAATTGTTTTTTTGATGAAAATTCAAATATTTATTTTAAAAATAAAAATTCTTCTGTCTTTAGAGAAATTTAATCTTTTTTTGAAAAAAATACAACTTTTTGGTAGAGAATTAAGCTATTATGTTAAAAATTCATTCTTTTCGGTTAAAAACCCCCGTCTTTTTTAATTGAAAATGCAATTTTTTCCTTAGAAACTCATTTTTTGTTAAAAAATTTAAATTTTTGTTTTGAAAAGTCAACCTTATTCTTTTTTTATGAAAACTCAACTATTAAAAAAATTTTTTTAAAAATAAAAATGTATCTGTTTTAAGCGACATTCAATCTTTTTGGATAAAAATGCAACTATTTGGTAGAGAATTCCACAATTTTATTAAAAAGTCATCCTTTTCGGTTAACAGTTCGTCTTTTTGGATCAAAAATTAAATTTTTTTCGTAGAAAGGGTTTTCCCGTTTAAAAATTAATATTTTGATAGTGAGAAGTCACCTGGAATATTTTTTGGAGGAAAATTCAACTATATTTTGAAATTTTTAATTTAACAAAGATAAAGATGCATTTTTTTCAAAACATATTTACTCCTTTTTTGACAAAAATGCATCTTATTGGTATAGAATACATAAATTAAATTAAAAAGTATTTCTTTTTGGTTTAAAATTCGTCTTTTTATTTAGAAAATTAAATTTTTTCGTATTTTGTTACTGTTTGAAAATTCATATTTTTATCCTGAAAACTCAATTGAAATCTTTTTTAACAGAAAATTAAACTATTTTTTTTAAATTTACCTTTTTGATTTAAAAATTCATCTGTTGTAGTAGAATTTTTTTTCTTTATGAAAATGAAACTTTTTGGTAAAAAATTGTTCTTCTTTGCTTGAATATTCAACTATTGTGCTTGAAACATTTGGTTAAATTACTTTGTTAAGAAATGTTTTTTTTTTTGTTAAAATTAATATTTTTTGTTGAAAATTCACCTCTTTGGTTGAAAGTTTAACTATTTTTTAAAAAATTATTCTTTTTTAATTGAAAATTGAACTGCTTGGGTAAAAGTTAAACTGCATTGTTAAAAATCCATTTTCTTATTGAAGGCTTATGTCTGGTTGCAAATTTAACTTTGTTGAGAAATATTTTTTCTAAATATTTATATCTTCCGTTAAAAATTCATCTCTTTAGTTGAAAGTTGAACTATTATGTCGTTGGTTGAAAATTTAACTTTTTAGTGAAAAAGCCTTTTTATGGTTTTAAATTAATTTTTTAACTGTAAATGTAACTTTTCTAATTTTTAAGGTTGATCTTTGTTAATTGAAAACTCATATTTTTTGTAAAAAAAATTTTTTAATTTGAAATTTCATTTTTGTTGGGTAAAAATGTATCAGTTTCGTGTAAAATTAATTTGTCATTTGTTAAAAATTCGACTTTTGTTTTAAAATTCTTTTTTTTTATGAATCTTATCTTTTTTGATTGAAACATAAACTACGACACTTTTTGTTGGGAATTTTCTTTTTATGTGGAAAATTCAAGTATTTTGTTCAAAAGCCATTTTCTATAGTAGAAAAGACATTTTCTTGTTTGAAATAAATGAGCGAATTTATAAATTTGTTTAAAAATAAAAATGGATCTGTTTTAAGAGAAAGTAAATTTTTTTTTTTAAATGTAACTATTCCTTAGAAATTTCAGCAATTTTATTAAAGCCATCCTCTTTGGTTCAAAATTCATCCTTTTGGATCAAAAATTCAATTTTTTATGTAGAACCTTTATTTTGTTAAAAAATTGATATTTTAATTTTTAAAAGTCATCTGGAATCTTTTTCAACAGAAAGTTCAACTATTTTTTTGATTTAAAAACTCATCTCTTTTAATAGAAATTTCATTTTTTATTTATGAAAATTTAACTTTTTGGTTGAAAACCATTCTTTGTTGCTTAAATATTCAACTATTTTGTTTGACAGATTTGGTTGAATCAATTTATTAAGAAATCGTTTTTTCTTTTTTTGAAGATTTATAATTTTTGTTAAAAATGTATTTCTTTGGTTGAAAGTTCAACTATTTAGTTGTAAATTAATATTTTTTAATTAAAAATTTAACTACCTGGGTCAAAGTTAAAATACAATCTTAAAAATTAATTTTTAAACTGAAAATGTGAATTTCTCAATTTTTGTAAGATTCATGTTTTAGTTGCAAATTCTACTTTTTTGTTGTTTGAAAATTCAACTTTGTAGAGAAAATTCGTCTTCTGGTTCGAAGGCTAAATAATTTAGATACACTTAATTTCTTTCTTCAGTAAAACAAACTTTATTTTTTGAAAATTCGTTTTTTGTTTTAAACAATTCAAATATTTTGTTGAAAAGCCATCTTTTGTAGTAGAACGGACATTTAAACAAAAAATAAATTCATTAATTGGAAAATTTTAAATCTAAATCTAAAGTAAACTATAATTTCGGTTATAAAATATTTAACGTTAAAAGTACTTTAGGATTAAAATACTGGTATTTGAATATTAATGAACAAGAAAAATGAAAAATTAGTCAAGGAAAAATCAGAAAATTTTGGAAATGAAGTTCTAAGACACCCTACAGAATTTTACTAGCAATAACTAACAAAAAATTTCTGGAAACTGAAAATAATCTAA
>NC_046660.1:15086960-15118362 GCF_010883055.1 Belonocnema kinseyi
TCTTAACTGAAAATAAAAATTACATAATCGAGAAATTTAAGTTTTAAATGTAACCCTGGAATTTAATTTATCCTTATTTCTTTGTTCTTCTTCTATCCTTCAATTACTTTGATTCCTATCAGCTGACTAATTGCTCACATCCTCTAAAAGTTAACGTTTTAAGAAAAAAAAATTTTTTGTTGACTAACTAAAAAATTTTAAAGAAAAAAAAACTGATGGTCAAATGCTGAGTTAATGGGTAATGGTTAATGGTTACAGGGACTTCTCATGTATCACATGGTCGCTGTATTTTCTAACGATGAGTTGAATGTTCCACTCTATGCACATCCATATAAGCATGAACAACTATCGTCCAACAATAAACATTTTCCCACAGCCTCTTGCTTGAACTCGACAAAAGATATTTATTTATTTTTCATTTTTTATTTCTTTTTCGAATGTTTTTACTGCACTAGTGAACGCAAGAAACTTATGCGAAAGTTAAGTTCGTTTTCTGGAAACTCAATCTCAAGTAATCTGACTGTAAATAAATAATTTTACTCTTTGAATTTTAATCAGTTATATTTTATTGATTAAAGTTTAAAAAGTCGGAGAAAACTTCAATTTTAGCGAAATTGAAAAGAGAAATAATATTTAATAGAAAATAACATTTTTGTTTTCTAAAAAAAAAAATGTTAAAGATTAGTTTTAGCCAAATAGATTAATTTTTAACCAAAGAGATGAATCTTCAAATAAAAAAGATATATTTTTAACAACGCAGTTTGACTTTTAAGTCAAAAATGGTAGAAATGAATGAATGTATGAAAATTGAAAAGTGACAAAATTATTTGGTATTTAAACTAAAAAAATATTTTAAATAAAAAAGAGTGGAACTTTCAAAAACAAAGTATAAATTTTTAACAAAAAATGGAATAGTAATTTCTAGTTAAAACTGAAACTTTTATGTTGAAAATTCGTCTATTCTGGTTACATTGAACTATTTTTTAGTTTAAAAAAATTTCTTGTTGATTATTTACTTTTTGGTTGAAAATTATTCTCTTCTTGAAAATTAGTCTTTTTGGTTTAAAAATTAATTTTTTATGGCAAAAGAAAAGTTTGGTTGAAATTTAGGCTACTTTGTTCAAAACTGTTTTGGTTAAAGATTAATCTCCTTGATTTGCAATTAAACTACTTTGTTACGAAATATACTTTTTTTTTTAAATTCGTTCATTCATGTTTTTTTTTGGCTGAAAATGATTTTTTTTTTTAAACTGGAGATTTAATTATTATATTTTTGGTTAAAAATGTATGGTTTCTAGTTGAAAATTAAACATTTGAGTAAAAAATTAACTATTGTTTTCAAATATGACTTATTTGTTGAATTTTTTAATGAAAGTTAATTTTTTAACAGAATCTCAAATAAAAAATAGTGGAATTTTAAAATGGAAAGAATAGATTTTAAACGCTTTAGTTGAAAGTTAATCTCGCATTCATTAAAAAACGGATTTTTTGTAAATTATTTTTTTTTCAGCTAAAAATCAATTCTATTAAGCAACAATTTAATTACTTCATTTTCGATTGTATATTTGTAATACATACTTAAAAATGCAACTGTTATATTGAAAATTTGTAAACTATGGAAATATTTTTTATTAAAAATTAATTTCTTGTTTTTGTTCGAATGTCAACTTTTAGATTTTTCCTTTAGAAATCATCTTTTGGTACTGGCAATTTCACTACTAAGTTTCATTTTTTAATTGAATGTTTAACTATTCACTTTTTGGTAGAAAATTAATTACTTGTCGAAAATGAGTCTTTGTTTTGAAAATTAATTTCTTTTTTGTTAAAAATTGTTTCGGTTTAAGGTTTATCTCTTTGATTAAAAATTAAAGTACTTTTTTCAAGAGATATTTGTTCAAATTATTATTATTTTTTGGTTGAAAATTCATTCTTTCATGTTTTTTTTTGTTGAAAAATATTTTGTTTTTAACCGGAGATTTATTTATTTTATTGTTAGTTAAAAATGTATGTTTTCCAGTTGAAAATTAAAAATTTAGGTAGCAAAATCAACCATTTGGATCAAAATTAAAATTTTTGTTTGAAATATAACTTCTTTATTGAATTTTTTGTTTTATGAAAGATAATTTTTCAACTAGAAACTGAAATGTTTTATTATTAGTTAAATTTTTTTAGTTAATAATTTAATTGCTTTTTCCGGAATTTATCTTATTTGTTAAAAATTAACTTTTTTGGAACAAAATTAATCTTCTTGACAGAAATTTAGTCAAATATTTGATTTTTTAATAAAATTTCTATCATTCGTGAAAAAAATTAACATTTTTGCTCAAAATTGATGATTTTTCTTGAAAATCCGTCATCTTGATTTAAAAATGCAATTAATATATATTTTGTTGTTGAAGATTTATCATTTTAGTTAAAAAATTTATCTCTTTCATTGAAATAAATTATGCTTGTTAAAAGCCCGCTTTTTTAGTTGGAAATCTAAAATTAGATTTTTTTAAAATCAGCTCTAAGATATTTTTCTTGAGAATCCCTTTTTTCCTGTTGAAAATTTAACTACTTGCTTGAAATTAAATTTTTTTACTGAATATTTAACTATTCTCCTTTCGGTTGAAAATTAATTTCTTTTGTTTAAAATTAGTCTTTTTGGTTTGAAAAATCATCTTCTTTGGTGAAAATTTGGTCAGATAGAAAGAAAATCTACTTTGTTAAATATTAATTTTATTTGGTTAAAGATTTATCTATTTGATAAAAAATTTAATTACTTTTTTGCAAAATATATTTATTCAAATTATCTTTTTTTAATTCAGTCACATGTTTTCATTTGAAAATTACTTATTTTTGACTGAAAATTTAATTATTTAATTTTGTTTAAAAATTTATGTTTTTTAGTTAAAAATTCAACAGTTTGGTAGAAAAGTCAACTATTTCGTTAAAAATGTAGCTGCTTAAACTACAGCCTGTTTGTTGAAAATCTGTCTTTTGTTGTTGTTCAAATTTGATTTTTTAACTGAAAACTTAAATTAATTTGGTTAAAAATTTATCTTTTTTATGCGATAATTCAACTGTTTGAGAATTCACAGTATTTGTTAAAAATTTGTCTGTTTTGGAAAAAATTGATCTTTTAGACAAACATTTTGTAAATATTGAATTTTAAACCGAAAGTTCAACTACTTGTTTAAAAATTAACTTTTTCGCTGAAAATTGATCAATTTTGTTGGAAATTGGTCTTCTCGATTTTAAAATTGATCTTTCAGGTTAAAAATTGATGAAACAAAAATTCAATTAAACATTTTTTTCGTCGAAGTTTCATCAATTCAGTAAAAAATTAAACTCTTTAATTAAAAAATGAACAACTTTATTAAAAATTTGTTTTTTTTTGTTAAAAATCAATTTTTTAACTGAAAAGTTAACTTTTTAATTTTTTGGTTAAAAATTTATCCTTGTTAGTTGATGATTGATAAAACGTTTTTGAAATTAAAATTCAGACGTATGAGAATTCATATTATTTGTTAAAATTTTTTTTCGAAAAACCTTAATTTTCTTGATTGAGATTTTGCTCAATTTTTTATTTTTACTAAAAGTTCAACTATTTGTGCGAAAATTAATTTTTTTGCTCAAAATTGATGAGTTTTTGTGGAAAATTCGTCTTTTTGATTGAAAAATTCATCTTTTCTGTTAAAAGTTATTATTTTTTTATTGAAAATGTAATTAATAATTTTTCACTTGAAGCTTCATAATCTCATGTAGAAAATTTATCTTTATAACTGTAAAATATCCGTTTTTTAAACAATCTTTTTTTTAGTAGAAAATCAATTTTTTAACTGAAAATTTAACTATTCCATTTTTGGCTAAAACTGGTGATTTCTAATTAAAAGTGCAACTATTTTTTAAACTATTTTTTATTTAAAATTAATTTGTTGCGTAAATGTCAACTATTAGATTTTTTGAGCATTTATATTTTTTTTTTTAAATTCTGTCTAGTTGAATGTTAAACTATTTTGTTTAAATTTATTGTTTTGGTTAAAAATCTCTGATTAAAAACTGAAGTGCTTTGTATCAAAATATATTTGTCTAAATTCTTTTTTTCTACCCATTTTTTTTAGTTGGAAATTAATTTTTTTAAACGGGAAATTCAATTATTTTATTTTTTGTAAAAAATGTATGGTTATCAGTTGAAAACTTAAAAGCTTGGTAAAAGGGTAAAAAAGGGTAAAAAAGTAAAAGGTAAAGATTTGGCAGAAGATTTAACTGTTTAAAATACAACCAATTTGTTAAAAATTTGGGTTTTCTTGTTTTTGAAATTTGATTTTTTTAATATTATATTTTGGACTAAAGAAATCGAAAATTTTTGTGAAACTTAACTTTTTGCTAAAAATGGATGACCTTTGTTGAAAATTCAATTAGTAATTTTATTAGCTGAAGATTTATAATTTCAGGAGAAAAATGTACAATTTTGTTAGAAATTCGTTTTTTAGTTGTAAATAAATTTTTTAACTAAAAATTTAACTATTCCATTCTAGGTCGAAAACTTGTTTTATTTAACTATTTTCAACTGAAAATTAAATTAGAAAATTTTTGATTCAATTTAAAATTTGAAAATTAAACTTTTTGAGTGAAACATGAACAATTATATTTTTTCTTTTGAATTCTCATTTTTTTTCTTGAAAATTTAACGACTTGGTTGAAAGTTGAATAAATTTAAAAAAAAATCATCCAAGATTAATTTTTTTCCATTTCTTTGAAAAAATTTCTTTGATAGATAGCAAATGAAAATTTGTATTTGTTTCAAAATATTTTTCTTAAAATCCAACAATCTTTTTTTACCGATAAGAGTAAATATTGCTATGTCTTTATATGGACTTTTTTCTTTTTTTCAAGAATCAAGAAAATCGCGGAAGAGAATCATGTAGGCTGACCGCAGAAATGTTCGTTATACTCGAATATAATTTTTCAGCTCGTTTTTCAGAGCATGTTCTGGGCGAGTCGGAAAAAAATTATTCGCACGTGCTTCGACATTCCAGTGGATCTTAGATGGAAACATTATAAGAATTGTTTCGTTTTCGATCAATTTCATTAGAATTTCCTTTTTACCTCTTGTAATAATTTAAACTATTTTTTTATTTAATTAATTTTAAAAATTCCTATTTTTTAATACAGTCTATTTTTTGTTGAAAATTTTATTATTTGGTTAAAAATGATTTTTTTTAACAAGGGCAATAAAAGTTCGTTTTTTTTAAAATTGCTAATTAATTATTTCAGTGCAAATTGTAATATTGAATTTTTTGTTAAAAATTGATCTCCTTTATTATATAATTCGACTTATTTTTATTTGAGATTAAAATTGAAATATTTGGATATTTTGTTAAAAAAATATTTTTTCAGATGAAGGTTTATCTCGTCATCTGAAAATTCAACTATTTAAATAAAAATTCAACTATTCGGTTCAAAATGAATTGTTTTCTTGAAATGTAATTTTTTTCAAAGCTTTTTACTTTTTTGTAGAAAATTCGACTCTTTCGGTAAAATTTGCATACTTTTATATTGAAAATGCAAATGTTTGTCATCAATCTACTTTGGTTGTGGATTCAAAGTTGTTCCTAAAAAATGGCCTTTTTGGTAGAAATAAATTGTTTTTTATTTAAAACAAAAATGTTTTTTTGTTGTCGAAATATCAACTATTACATTTTTCGTTGACAAAAATATCTAATTTTTACTTGAAAATTAATTTTTTGTGGTGAAAATTCATCTCTTTGTTTAAAAATGTAACTATTTGTTAAACATTTTTTTACTTTACTCTAAAAAATTCAACTCATTTTGGAAAAAGTTCATATTTTTTTAAAATAAAAATTCAACTGTTCTTTCTTCTTTTGGAAAATTTATTTATTTCTGAGTAGAAGTTTCATCTTTTTTCTAGAAAATGTGAGTTTTTTTGGTTAAAAATTCCTCTTTTATGTTTCAAATATTAAAAATTAAATTTTTCATTGATAATTAAACTTTTATGGTTTACGATTCATAATTTTAGTTAAAAATTTAGCTATCATTGGAAATTAAAATATTTTTTACAAATCCTTTTTTTTCTATTAAAAATGAATGTTTCCGTCTTAAAATTTAAATATTTCTTTTTTTTGGGTAAAAATTTAATCTGCTTAGTTAAAAATTATTCCTTTTTGGTTCAGGATTCAACTACTTAGTTCAAAAATTGTTAATTTTTTTTGCTTGAAAATGAATTTTTTGTTAAGCGTTCGCCCTCTTTGGTTCAAATATTGACTCTAATATTTTTGGTTAAAAGATCATCTTTTTTATTAAAAACTTTAACAAATTGGTGGAAAGTTTAACTGCTTTGTTAAAAATTAATTGTTTTGGTCGAAGATTCATTATGATATTTAAAATTTTATCTCTATAGTTGAACATTAAAATATTTCGTTTGAATTTTTTTTTTATTAAAAATAAATTTTTTCATCTCAAAGCAAAACTGAAAATGTATTTTTCCATCTCAAAATTTAACTATTCCTATTTTTGTTGAAATTCTATCGTTTTAGTTAAAAATCGTTGTTTTTGGTTCAGGATTCAACTAATCAATTGAAAATTTGTCTTTTTTTGGTTGAAACTTCTGGTGAAATTTTTAATTTTTTCTGCTTAAAAATGTCATTTTTTGTTCAGGACTCGTCCTTTTTGGTTCAAATATTAAATACAATATTTTTTTTTGACAAATAATATTTTTTAGTTAAAAATGCCATCAATTGGTTGAAAGTTAAACTGATTTGTTAAAAATTAATTTTTTTTGTTAAAGATTCATCATGGTATTGAAAATGTTATCTCTATTTTTGAACAATCAAATATTTTGTTGGCATTTTTTTAATTGAAAATGAATTTTTTCATCTGAAAACATAGCTAAAAAAATTATGCAATGATTATTTTTCATTAAACTGTAAATTTTTTTAATTCGTATATTAATTATTTTGTATATTATTGAACCGATTATTATTAATTAATTATTAATTAGCTTATACATTATTTATTAAATTTTTTTATTTTTTGTTAAAATTTCATCTTTTTAGTTAAAAATTGTTCGTTTTGGGGAAGGATTAAACTATTTAGTTAAAAATTCTTCTTTTTGGTAATTAGTTAGTTTTCCTATTTTAAATCTATTTTTTTAAATTAAATCATTTTATTACTATTTTTTTCGAGTAAAAATATTCTCTTTCACCGCAAAAGGTTAATCTTTTTTGCTGGAAAATTCAAGTATTTTATTGAAAATTCCTTTTTTTTTGTTTCAAATATAAACTATTATATTTTTCGTTGAGAATTGTTCCTTTATGATTAAAATTCATCGATTTCTTTAATAGTTAAACTACTTTATTACACTTTTTGTTTGTTTAAAGATTTATAATTTTAGTTAAAAATTTATTTATCGTTAAAAATAAGAATATCTTGTTGAGAATTCTTTTTTTTTCATTAAAAATTTTTAGTTCAAAATGATTCTTTTTTCTGGAACAATTCAACTACTTAATTAAAAAATTTTCTTTCTGATAGATAGTTTTCTCAGGTAAAATTTTTTTTAATTCAAAAATTTTGTCGTTTTTCTTTCTTTTTCGATTGAAAAATCTTTTCTTTCGTTCAGAAATTCGATTTTTTGTTGCTTAAAATTTTTTTATTGAAAATTGATCTACTTGGTTGAAAGTTAAACTAATTTCTTAAAAATTCATTTTTTTGTTAAACATTTATCATTTCAGAAGAAAATTCATCCTTTATTTGAAAATTTAACTATCTTTTTTTACTTTTTGCTTTGTTTTTTGGTTTCGAAAAATCATTTCAATCTGGGTAGAAGTTTGATCTCGTTTTCTTAAAAATGCAACTTTCTGTTGAGAATGTGCCCTTTTTGGTTCAAATATTAGCAAATAAAAAAAATGTTTCAGTTAAAATATTAAAATATTTTGTTAGAATTTTTTTATTAAAATATAATTTTTTCATCTGAAAAAATAACTAAAAAAATTATGCAATGATTATTTTATTTTATTGACTCGCTTATTATTAATTTATTATTCATTAATTAATTTATTATTACTTTTTAAAATCCTTTTTTTTAATTCAACCATTTTATTAATTTTTTTTTCTTTTTCAAGTAAAATTATGTTTTTTTTTTTGAAAATACAACCAGAACGTTAAAAGTTGAACTAATCTGATTGGAAATCAATTTTTAAAAAATTTTTATAAATTTATTTAAAAATAATCTCTCTGACAGAAAATTAGTATTAACTTATCTAAAGGCGTTTTTTCAAATTTTGAAACGTTTTAGGCCCTTTTTTACTTAAAAAAATGTACAAAATTGAATAAATACCAACTTAAAGATAAAAAAAAGACCGCAAGGTAAAATGGAAACGGCTAGGTTTGAAGAGTCTTTTTTAAAGATTATTCCTATGTTTCAGATAAGCTTTGTTTTAAGTTGATCTTAGCTTAACAAGAAAAGGGCCGGAACACATAATACGACTACAAAGGGAAGAAATAAGGATACCTACTTAAAAGAGATAAGGAAAATTCTTTAAAAAAATTGTATTTTAACGTTGATTTAAACATTTTAATTATTTATTTTTTGTTATATATTATTGTAATTGATTATTAATTCTAATTAATTAATTTTAACTTTCTTTAAATTTTATTCTTGAAACATTAAATTTTTGAACAAGAAAAATTGTGTTTTGAAATCAAAGCAGGCAAATTTAAATAATTTAAAATTCAGTAGCATAAATATAGCACCATAGTTAAAGTCAAGAATTTGGCAAATATAGACGAACCGAATTAATGAAGTGGTAGAAAAAATATTATGTAACTGTTTGACTAAGAACTCGGCCTCTATTATAGACAGTTGGCACAATCATCGATTACGATTCAAGAATTTTAAACAATTTTAAACATTTAAAAAATATTTTTAATCGTATGAACAATTTTCACAAAAAATTTGTAATTAAAAAATATTTTTTATCATCAGTATTTCTAGAACCCCCCCCCCCCTTTCTTTTCTTTTCGTAATTATTTTGGACTTAATTTATTTTGTGAATTTATTCAGGGTTCATCGAGAAATAATACAGTAGTTTAAATTTCAATTATTTTTATTTAAAAAAAGTTTAATTTTCTACTAAAAAGATTCATTTTTATAGAAGAAGATTCATTTTCACTATAAAGACGCGATTTTTCAATAAAATAAATAAATTTTTAGCCAAATATTCAAATTTGCAACCAGGAAAATTAATTTTCTAACAAAATAGTTGAATTTTTAACCAAGAAGATTAATTGTTCACGAAAAAGTTAAATTTGTATTCTAGAAAAGATAAATTTCTACCAAAAAAGGAATACTTAATATTTTATTTTTAAAAATTATGTTTCCATCAAAGAAATTTCAATCAAACAGTTGCGTTTTTAACCAAGAAAGATTTTGAAGTAAAAAAAGAAAAAAAATTTCCAAACTTATGAATAATTTTAGATAAAAAAGTACACAAATTTTAAACAAAATACGTACACTTTTTACCAAATAGTTAAATTTTCGACTGAGATATTAATTTTATATTATATATTTGCATTTGTTATATAAAAAAGATAAACTTTTAAAATATAAATAGAATAGTTAAAAATTAATTTAAAAAAGTCAATTTGCGATAAAAAACAATTATGAAACAAAAAGTTGCACTTTTTATCAAGGCAGATTTTTTAATTAATGAAGAAAACAAATTTGATTAAAATTGTTGAATTTTCAAGTCGAAAAGACGATTTTTTAACAAAGTCCATACATTTTTATCTCGATATTTGAATTTTCAACCAAGAAAGTAGATTTTATAACAAGAAGAAAAGTTTTTAATAAAATATATTAATTTTTTACAACATTTTTTTTAAATAGGAATCACGAAAGACTTTCGAGTCAATTAAGAATTTTTTTTCAAAATTGTTGAATTTTCAAGAAGAAAAAACGGCTTTATTACAAAAGATATAAATTTGTGATAAAAAAGATTCATTTTCAATAAAGAAGATTAATTTTATATAAAAAAAAAGAAATTCTCAACATTATATATAAATTTCAAACTAATTTGTTTAATTTCTAACCTTCAAAAATAATTTTAGAAGAAAAAGGGCAAATTTTAAACAAAATACATGTATTTTTGACCAAATAGCTGAATTTTTAACATAGAAAATTAATTTTGTATCAAATATTTAAATTTTTTGAATAAAAAAGATAAAATTTTTAACATGAATGGAATAGTTAAAACCTAATTTATAAAAGTTCATTGAAGATAAAAAAATAATTATCAAACAAGAAGTTTCCTATTTCAAGGCAGATTTTGTAATCAATAAAGAAAACAAAATTTCATTAAAGTTATTGAATTTGCAATTTTAGAAGCAGTTAAACTTCTAGTTAATATAATTAATTTTTAACAAAGAAACAAAATTTTCAACCAATTAGTTAAATTCTTTACCAAAGAAATAAATTTTCAACTAAAAAGATAAATCTTCATAACAAAAAAGTTCATTTTGACAAAAAAGTTAAACTTTTGGTTGAAAAAAATAATGTTTAACAACAACAAAATTCCTCACAAGATTTTATACGAAAAAGACAAATTTTCAAAACCTAAATCAATTTTTAACAAAATAGTTCAATTTTCTTCATCCAATTAGATCAATTTTCAACTAAAATATACAAATTATAAAGTTTTTAACTAAAAATTGCATACCGAAACATTTAGTTAAAAAAAAAGTTATTTTCAAAAAAAAAAAAAAAACGAATCTTCAGCAAAATTGTAAAATATGTTAACTGTCTAAGTGAATTACTAAGAAAGTTGTTGAACTTTTTACTAAAAAGTTGAATTTTTAATAAAAAGAGGAATTTTCAAACCAGAAAAAAATATGAAAAAAATTGGTGAATAATCAATCCCAAAATATTAATTTGCATTAAAAAAAATTTTTGTCGCAAGCAGAGATAAATTTTTAAAGCAGACAGTCGCATTACAAAAATTAGATTTCCACAAAAAGAGATGAAATTTCAAACAAAAGGAAAATATTTTTTCTAATCAAATTGTTGAATTTTTAAACTGAAAATATAAAGTTGCATTAAAAAAGGGAAAATTAAACTCAAACAGATAAATTTTGTGCTGTTTGTTTCATAATTTGGAATTTTGATTTTTTAATAGTATTATCGATAAATAAAGCTAAAGTCACAAATCCTTTAAAAATAGAAATAAGAAATTTTGTAAGACTTTTTAAAAGATTAAACTCCTCTCCAGACATTTTACCATATTTTGCGTTATTTGGCTCAAATTTTGAATTTTGGATTTCTTCATACTATTTTCGACAATGAAGACCAAAATCTGAAGATTTATCAAATACTGTCTAATACAAAAACTATAGGCCTTTTAGAAAGCTATAATTCTTCTTTCAAACTTTTTTTATTTATCTGTCGTCAATTTGCTTTAAATTACAAAATAAGAACAATTTTTGAGTGCACTAATATTAGTACTTTTTTCAAATTGGAATTTTATTTTTCAGGTTTTTAGAAATCGGAAGAGGAAATTTTTTTATTTTTATCATTTTTATTGCCTTAAAAGAGACGAAATTGAAGGCTCGGAAAGCAGAATCAAACGAGCGCTCGAGAAGTAGGCAGGAGTGGGGATGACGCGCAGAAAACGCGACAAAAGAGAGAACATCTTTCGTCGCGTTTTCTCCTAAATATCATTTTTTTTCTAAAAAAAAAGAAAAAAATAGATTTATTTTTTGTGGATTCGAACCCGGGTGATGTATAATAATTTCTGAAAAGAAATCAATCATTCTCTACAATTTTTAATTAAACCCCGCAATTGCACATTTTGTCATACTTTGCATATATCAATATCAATTTTCAATATAAATACATATTTATCGATCAATAATCGTCGCTCATTTTCATTACATATTTATTATCTATTTATAATAAATTGATGAGAAAGTTTCAATTTCCTCTTCGGTTAATGATAATTATTTAAATTGCTGGTTCAATTTTGATTGATAATTCGATAAATTTATAATCAGGGGTTTTGAAACCAGATATGCAATTTTATTATTGCATCGTTTATTCATTTACATTACAAATTATTTTTATTCATTTATTTTTAAAAGCTGGTTTTCAATCCCAACTTTAATAGTATGCGTGAAAAACTGCGTCAATCCCCAATAGCAGAAAATTTAAAAATAAAACTGTGTTTTAATAAAATTTTGTAGTGAAAGTAGACAATTATTTATAGTAGTAAATATTGAATTAGTTACTTAAATCATAGTTCCTGTTTGATGAGAAAAATTAAATTGATGCCTTCAGGAAATATCAGAAGAGATGAAAAATCTAGTGGGCATGCAAATGAATAATTTATTATTCTTATTTTTATAGTGGCCCGCTTATTGTTATGCCCTAATACATAAATTAAAGCGGATTAAGAATTATAATTTTAAATTTCATGGTAGGAAAATTCACTAAAGAAATATAATTTTAACAATTGTGAAAGAAAATTTTAAAAAGAAATTATAATTTTGACTTTGGGACAGGAAAGTTTAGTCAGAGTTATCATTTTTAATTCAGGAAAGAAAATATGTGTAAAGAAATATAATTTTTATTTTTGGACAAAAAATTAAATGAAGTTTCCTCATTTTGAGTTTGCGACTCCGAATTTCAGTAAGTAATATAATTTTCATAATTGGAATAAGAAATTGCCGTAAAGAAATAAAATTTTTATTTTGGGAAAGGGAATTTGAGGAAAGAATTATAATTTTTAGTTTTGAACACGAAATTTCAGTGAAAAAACAAAATTTTGAAATACCGGACAGGGAAATCCCGTATTGAATTATAATTTTGACATTTTAATAGGGAAATTCTGTAAAGAAATAAAATCTTTACTTTAGAATTGGGAAGTTGAGTAAAGGATTATAATTTTTATCTTGGGAAAGGGAATTTGAGTATTTTTAATTAGGTAAGGAGAGTTCGAGTAAAAAATTATAATTTATAGTTTGGACCCAAGAATTTTATTTAAAAAAATTAATTCAAACAACTGGGACCGGTAATTCTCGAAAACAATTATGTTCTTGAACCGAGAAATTCGGGATACTTTTCACTTTTCCAACAAAAATTTCGTGAAGAATCATAATTTTGAACTTGCGACAAGGAATTTTATTAAAGAAATATAATTCCAAAAATTGACATAAGGAATTCCCAGTAACAATTTTAATTTCGGACAGAGAATTTCTGCGAAGAATTATAAATTTGACATTGGAAAGGGGGGTTTGAATAAAAAATTATAATTTGACTTTCAAAAAGGAAATTCCAGTGAAGAATTATAATTTATAATTTGGGACAGGGAATTTTAATTAACAAGTAGGAATTTGAGTTAAGGACAGGGAATTTACACGCCAAAATTACAATCTTGAATTCGGGATATTCAACTTCCGCAAAGAATCGTAATTTTCACTTTTCAAACAAAAATTTCGTAAAGAATTATAATTTTAAATTTGCGAGAAGGAATTCTGATAAAGAAATATAATTCCAACA
This sequence comes from Belonocnema kinseyi, assembly GCF_010883055.1. Lineage (NCBI taxonomy): Eukaryota > Metazoa > Arthropoda > Insecta > Hymenoptera > Cynipidae > Belonocnema > Belonocnema kinseyi. The sequence goes on from NC_046660.1 coordinate 15,100,516, forward strand.
GTTGGGACAAGGAATTCCCAGTAAGAATTTTAATTTCGAACCGCGAAATTCTGCAAAAGGGAAGTGGAAAGGGGATTATTAATTATATGATAATATAATAATTTCATTGGAAAGGGGAATTTAAATAGAAAATTATGATTTGACTTTGAAAAGGGGAATTCCAGTGAAGAATTATAATTTATAATTTGGGACAGAGAATTTTAATAAAGAAGTAGGATTTTGAGTTTGAGACATGGATTTTCATAAAAAAATTACAATCTTGAATTCGGGATGTTTTATTTCCACAGAGAATCATAATTTCCACTTTTCAAACAAAAATTTCGTAAAGAATTATAATTTTATATTTGCGAGAAGGTATTTTAATGAAGAAATATAATTCCAACAGTTGGGACAAGGAATTCCCAGTAACAATTTTAATTTTGAAAAGAGAATTTCTGCGAAGAATGATAAATTTTACATTGGAAAGGGGAATTTGAATAAAAAATTATGATTTAACTTTGAAAATGGGAATTCCAGTAAAGAATTATAATTTATGATTTGGGAAAGAGAATTTTAATAAAGAAGTGGGATTCTGAGTTTGGGGCAAGGGATTTCGCTAAGAAAATTACAATCTTGTATTCGGAATATTTAATTTCCGCAAAGAATCATAATTTCCACTTTTCAAACAAAAATTTCGTAAAGAATTATAATTTTATATTTGCGAAATGGAATTTTAATGAAGAAATATAATTCCAGAAGTTGGGACAAGGAATTCCCAGTAACAGATTTAATTTTAAACAGAGAATTTCTGCGAAGAATTATAAATTTGACATTGGAAACGGGATTGAAAAGGGGAATTCGAGTGAAGAATTATAATTTATAATTTGGGACAGGGAATTTTAATTAACAAGTAGGAATTTGAGTTAAGGACAGGAAATTTACACGCCAAAATTACGATCTTGAATTCGGGATATTCAACTTCCGCAAAGAATCATAATTTTTACTTTTCAAACAAAAATTTCGTAAAGAATTATAATTTTAAATTTGCGAGAAGGAATTCTGATAAAGAAATATAATTCCAACAGTTGGGACAACGAATTCCCAGTAACAATTTTAATTTGGAAAGAGAATTTCTGCGAGAAATGTTAAATTTGACATTGGAAAGGGGAATTTATATAAAAAATTATAATTTAACTTTGAAAAGGGGAATTCGAGTAAAGAATTATAATTCATGATTTGGTACCGAGAATTTTAATAAAGAAGTGGGATTTTGAGTTTGGGGCAGAGAATTTCGATAAGAAAATTACAATCTTGAATTCGGAATATTTAATTTCCGCAAAGAATCATAATTTCCACTTTTCAAACAAAAATTTCATAAAGAATTATAATTTGGAATTTGCGACAAGGAATTTTAATGAAGAAATATAATTCCAGCAGTTGGCAGAAGGAATTCCCAGTAACAGATTTTATTTTAAATAGAGAACTTCTGCGAAGAATTATAAATTTGACATTGGAAAGGGGAACTTTAATAAACAATTATAATTTAACTTTGAAAAGGGGAATTCGAGTAAAGAATCATAATTCATGATTTGCGACCTAGACTCTTAATAAAGAAGTAGGATTTTGAGTTTGAGACATGGATTTTCACAAAAAATTACAATCTTCAATTCGGGATGTTCAATTTCCGCAGAGAATCATAATTTTCACTTTTCCAACAAAAATTTCGTAAGGAATTATAATTTTATATTTTCGAGAAGGAATTTTAATGAAGAAATATAATTCCAGAAGTTGGGACAAGGAATTCCCAGTAACATATTTAATTTTAAACAGAGAATTTTTGCGAAGAATTATAAATTTGACATTGTAAACAGGAACTTTAATTAAAAATTATAACTTAACTTTGAAAGGGGGAATTCGAGTAAAGAATTATCACTGTAACAGATTTTATTTTAAATAGAGAATTTCTGCGAAGAATTATAAATTTGACATTCGAAAGGGGAATTTATATAAAAAATTATAATTTAACTTTGAAAAGGGGAATTCGAGTGAAAAATTATAATTTATGATTTGGCACAGAGGATTTTAATAAAGAAGTAGGATTTTGAGTTTGGGGCAGGAAATTTCGATAAGAAAATGACAATCTTGAATTCGGGAGATTGAATTTCCGCAAAGAATCATAATTTTCACTTTTCAAACAAAAATTTCGTAAAGAATTATAATTTGGAATTTGCGACAAGGAATTTTAATGAAGGAATTCCCAGTAATAATTTTAATTTTGAACAGTGAATTTCTGCGAAGAATTATAAATTTGACATTGGAAAGGGGAATTTGAATAAAAAATTATAATTTAACTTTGAAAAGGGAAATTCGAGTGAAGAATTATAATTTATGATTTGGGGCAGAGAGTTTTAATAAAGAAGTAGGATTTTGAGTTTGGGGCAGGAAATTTCGATAAGAAAATGACAATCTTTAATTCGGGAGATTGAATTTCCGCAAAGAATCATAATTTGCACTTATCAAACAAAAATTTCGTAAAGAATTATAATTTGGAAATTGCGAAAAGGAATTTTAATGAAGAAATATAATTCCAGCAGTTGGCAGAAGGAATTCCCAGTAACAGATTTTATTTTAAATAGAGAATTTCTGCGAAGAATTATAAATTTGACATTGGAAAGGTGAATTTATATAAAGAATTATAATTTAACTTTGAAAAGGGGAATTCGAGTGAAGAATTATAATTTATGATTTGGCACAGAGGATTTTAATAAAGAAGTAGGATTTTGAGTTTGGGGCAGGAAATTTCGATAAGAAAATGACAATCTTGAATTCGGGAGATTGAATTTCCGCAAAGAATCATAATTTTCACTTTTCAAACAAAAATTTCGTAAAGAATTATAATTTTGAATTTGCGACAAGGAATTTTAATGAAGGAATTCCCAGTAATAATTTTAATTTTGAACAGTGAATTTCTGCGAAGAATTATAAATTTGACATTGGAAAGGTGAATTTATATAAAGAATTATAATTTAACTTTGAAAAGAGGAATTCGAGTGAAGAATTATAATTTATGATTTGGGACAGAGGATTTTAATAAAGAAGTAGGATTTTGAGTTTGGGACAGGAAATTTCGATAAGAAAATGACAATCTTGAATTCGGGAGATTGAATTTCCGCAAAGAATCATAATTTCCACTTTTCAAACAAAAATTTCGTAAAGAATTATAATGTTATATTTGCGAAATGGAATTTTAATGAAGAAATATAATTCCAGAAGTTGGGACAAGGAATTCCCAGTAACAGATTTAATTTTAACCAGAGAATTTCTGCGAATAATTATAAATTTGACATTGGAAACGGGAATTTATATAAAAAATTATAATTTAATTTTGAAAAGGGGAATTCGAGTGAAGAATTATAATTTATGATTTGGGACAGAGAATTTTAATAAAGAAGTAGGATTTTGAGTTTGGAGCAGGAAATTTCGATAAGAAAATGACAATCTTCAATTCGGGAGATTGAATTTCCGCAAAGAATCATAATTTCCACTTTTCAAACAAAAATTTCGTAAAGAATTATAATTTTTAATTTGCTCGAAGGAATTCTGATAAAGAAATATATATCCAATAGTTGGGACAAGGAATTCCCAGTAAGAATTTTAATTTTGAACCGCGAAATTCTGCAAAGGGGAAAGGGAAAGGGGATTATTAATTATATGATAATATAATAATTTAATTGGAAAGGGGAATTTAAATAGAAAGTTATGATTTGACTTTGAAAAGGGGAATTCCAGTGAAGAATTATAATTTATAATTTGGGACAGAGAATTTTAATAAAGAAGTAGGATTTTGAGTTTGAGACATGGATTTTCACAAAAAATTACAATCTTGAATTCGGGATGTTCAATTTCCGCAAAGAATCATAATTTTCACTTTTCCAACAAAAATTTTGTAAGGAATTATAATTTTATATTTGCGAGAAGGAATTTTAATGAAGAAATATAATTCCAGAAGTTGGGACAAGGAATTCCCAGTAACATATTTAATTTTAAACAGAGAATTTTTGCGAAGAATTATAAGTTTAACATTGTAAACAGGAATTTTAATTAAAAATTATAACTTAACTTTGAAAAGGGGACTTCGAGTAAAGAATTATAATTCATAATTTGGGACAGAATTTCCACAAGAAAATTACAATCTTGAATTCAGGATATTCAATTTCCGCAGAGAATAATAATTTTCACTTTTTCAACCGAAGTTTCGTAAAGAATTCTAATTTTGAATTTGCGACAAGGAATTTTAATGAAGAAATATAATTCCAGCAGTTGGCAGAAGGAATTCCCAGTAACAGATTTTATTTTAAATGGAGAATTTCTGCGAAGAATTATAAATTTGACATTGGAAAGGGGAATTTATATAAAAAAATTGTAATTTAACTTTGAAAAGGGTAATTCGAGTGAAGAATTATAATTTATGATTTGGGGCAGAGAATTTTAATAAAGAAGTAGGATTTTGAGTTTGGGGCAGGAAATTTCGATAAGAAAATGACAATCTTGAATTCGGGAGATTAAATTTCCGCAAAGAATCATAATTTTCACATTTCAAACAAGTATTTCGTAAAGAATTCTAATTTTGAATTTGCGACAAGGAATTTTAATAAAGAAATATAATTCCAACAGTAGGCACAAGGAATTCCCAGTAACAATTTTAATTTCGAACAGAGAATTTTTGCGAAGAATTATAAATTTGACATTGGAAAGGGGAATTTGAATAAAAAATTATGATTTAACTTTGAAAAGGGGAAATCGAGTAAAGAATTATCATTTATAATTTGGGAAAGGGAATTTAAATAAAGAAGTAGGATTTTGAGTTTGAGACATGGATTTTCACAAAAAATTACAATCTTGAATTCGGGATGTTCAATTTCCTCAGAGAATCATAATTTTCACTTTTTCAACAAAAATTTCGTAAAGAATCATAATTTGGAATTTGCGACAAGGAATTTTATTAAAAAAATATAATTCCAAGAGTTGGGACAATGCATTCCCAGTAACAATTTTAATTTTGGACAAAGAATATCTGCAAAGAATTAGAAATTTGACATTGGAAAGGGGAATTGGTGTAAAGAATTATACTTGATTGAATAAAATGTAAAAAAATGAATCTGTCTTATTGGTTTGAAATTTTTATTAGTTGGTTGAAATTGTTTTGCAATGCAAAAAAGATAAATATTTCCAAATAAAAAATTAAACAAAAAAAATCAATTCGATTAAAGAATTATAGTTCATAATTTGGGACAGGAAATTTTAATAAAGAATTAGGATTTTGAGTTTGAGACAGGGAATTTTTTCACGAAAATTACAATTTTGAATTCGGGATATGTAATTTCCAGGAAGAATCATGATTAGAATTTTTTTTAATTACAGAATTTAGTTGAATTTTTTCCTTTTTAAATCAAATATTTTTTTATTGAAAATTTAACTTCTGGTTTGAAAATTCCAAAATTTACTTTAAATTTAAATTAAAAATGAAAAATCTAGTTTTTTGGTTTAAAAAATCCAAAATTTGGTTAATATCTTTTTCTTTCTTAATTAAAATTTTAAAAAAATGAATCTGTCTTTTTGGTTTGAAATTTTCATTAACTGGTTGAATTTGTTTTGCATCATAAAAAGGAAAAATATTTTTAAATAAAAAATTCGTCTTTTTAGTTTGAAAATTTAATGATTTGGTTAAAATTTGTTTTCTTTCTTAAATGAAAAATAAAAAAAATCGTCTTTTGGTTTAAAAATACTAAAATTTCATGGAAATTTTTCTCACTTTAGATTACGAATTTATTTTAATTAAAATGTTGATATTTAGATTGAATGTCCCACAATTTTGTAAAATTTTTTTTATTTAAATATTTTAAAAAATTTGGATTCGTCTTTTTGGTTTTAAAATTCTGAAATTTGGTTTAAATTTGTTGTCTTTTTAAATGAAAAATTGGTTTAAAGTAGAAATTCATCTTTTTTGTTTCAGAATTCCACAATTTAATTGGAGTTGAAATTGAATATTTTTAGTTTAGTTTTTTTTAATTCCGCAATTTTGTTAATATATTTTTTTAAATAAAAATGTTCAATTTCTCCTTTTCATTTAAAATTGTAATTATTTGGTACTAATCATGAACAAAGAAATTCTGGGACAAATTATCAATTTGACGTTGGAAAGGGGAATTTAAATAAACAATCATAATTTGACTTTGAAAGGGGGAATTCGTATCCAGATAATAAAATTACAATTTTGAATTCGGGATATGCAATTTCCACGAAGAATCATGATTAGAAATTTTGTTTTTTAATTACAGAATTTAGTTAAATTTTTTCCTTCTTAAATAAAATATTGTTTGATTAAAAATTTAACTTCCGTCTTGAAAATTCCACAATTTAATTTAAATTTAAATTTAAAAAAATAGTTTTTTAGTTTAAAAATTCCACAATTCGGTTAATATCTTTTTCTTTCTTAAATAAAATTTAAAAAAATAAATCTTTCTTTTTGGTTTGAAATATGCATTAATTGGTTGAAATTTTTTGCATCTTGAAAAAGATAAATATTTTTAAATTGAAACTTCGTCTTTTTAGTTTGAAAATTTCATAATTGGGTTGACATTTTTTTCTTCTTACATGAAAAATTAGTTTAAAGTAAAATTTCATCTTTTTGGTTTCAAAATTTCACAATTTAATTAGAATTGAAATTAATTGTTTTCAAATTAGTTTTTTTCCACAATTTAGTTAATATTATTTCTTTCCTTAATAACAATTTTTAATGTCACTTTTTGATTTAAAATTTCCATTATTTGATTGAAATTTTTTTACATCTTAAATGAAAAATATTTAAAAAATGAAAATTTGTCTTTTTAGTTGAATAATTTCACAATAATTTGGTTTAAATTTGTTTTATCTCTTAACTGAAAAATAAAAAAACAATTTGATCATCAATCAAAATTACATAAATTATTATTAAATATTATTCAGATTCGGTCAATTCATTTAAACAAGAATTAATCACTGAAATTTTACAGGTTACAAAGAACATTCCACTTGTTAATAGTAGCGTTCCGGGTTAAAGTCCGCCCAGAGGCAGATTTTTTCTCTTTGGTCCAGAAAATTATTGCATCAGAAATTAACTAATTACTTTATTAATTTTTTATCGACAAATTAACATTAATTATTTAATCTTGTGAACACTTCCAAATTGGTCCGTAAAAATTACCTTCAACTGTTAAATTTTAAAATCTTGGACTCAGGAATAGGTCAATGTCCTCGCTCAGAATTTTTTTATTAGATTCTAAACAGAATTTATGGAATTTCGCATATACATTCGACATAAGGGCAAAAAAAAATTTAATTTGCAATACCTCACATTTGAAAAAGGGGCGATATTTTTGTACAATTGACAGGACGATCTGAATCAAATCGATTGATTCCGCGTCGAATCGACTATTTCTGAATTAGTATCGTGCCGATGACATCCGATGAGGTGCGATTCGCTTATCAGTCGAATTACGAAAAAAAAGTTTTCGATTCATGCAAGGTCGACTGATTTCAGAGTATTCGGGTTAATCGGCTCGTTAAATCCTCGATTCGGTTCACAAATTGATTCAGTTTCACAATTACGGGTTGCCAATTTATCCTATGCGTTATTGGCCAAGACCAAATCAACGAAAAAAATTGATAAAAAAGTTTATACGTAATGAACTGTTATTAACGAACTGTAACATACAATTAATTTAATAATAATAATATAATATAATAAAAATAATTGTGAATTTTATATTGTTAAAACTCTTTTGGCTTTAACGAACACATTCTCATTACATATCTCATGAGAAAAAAAGTTTAAAAGCAAAATTTTCAGATATAATTTAAAAACGATTTTGTTCTTGACATATATAAATAGTTAATAATTAATAATTAATAATAATAATAATATAATAATATAATAATAATAATAATAAGTATAATAATAATAGGCAGTATAAGCCTGTGACAACATTTCAATAAATTAATTATAATAATTAGATAAAATTACTAATTTTAATAATAAATTAACTGTTAGGCGTAATTAATATTAATTAGAAACTAATCATATCATTATTCTACATCCTCTCATATAATTTTTTGTATAAAATTGAAACGTTTTTTAGATTAGTTGAAGATTTATCGCTTCGATTGAAAAAAAATATTTTACTAAATATTTTTTTCTGTGCAAAATTAATTTATTAAATGAAAATGTAACTATTCTTTTTTTTACTAGATTGTTAAAACGTGTTCCTTTTTTATGTCGAAAATAAATTTTTTCTACTAAAAATTTTCTGATTTTATTTTAATTAAAAATGCTACTTTTTTAGTATAAATTTAATTTATTTTGAATAAAAATACAACTTCCAAAAAATCCATCTATTTTGGTTAAAGTTTTTAATATTTCATGATTGAAATATTTTATAGAAGATTTAAATATTTGATTGGAATTTAAATTTTTTGTGAAAAATAACAGGGTTAAAAATTTTTAAAAAATTTTAAAGATATTCTATTTGGCTTAAGAATTTAACAGTTTGGTAGAAAATTCAATTTTTTGGTAAAAATTTCAACTATAATGTTCGATATTTGTTTTTTTTTCATAATTAATATTTTAAGCTGAAAATATATTTAATTTATTTTCAATTAAAAATGTATGCTTTTTGTTAAAAATTTATAAGTTTCATAACATTTTTCCGTTTTTATTCAAAAAACCACCCTTTCTAATATGAAATTTGATATTATTGTTTCAATTTCATCTTCTGTTATTTACAAATGCAACTTAAGGTAAAAAATTTATTCATCTTTAATAAGGATCAAACTATTTTTTTGAAGGTTAAACTTCTCTTTTAGAATTATCATTTTTATCGTAAATTGAAATTGTTGAGTGAAAAATTTAACTGTTTTAAAAAATTCGTGTTTTTGGCTAAAAAATGTAACAGTTTTGTAGAAAATTCAATTTTTTGGTTATAATTTTAACTATAATGTTGAAGACTTTTTTGGTTTGTTACAAATGAATTGTTAAAAATTAAACTATTTGATAGAAGATTAAACTATTTTATTGGAAATTAAATTTTTTGGGAAAAATTTCAGAATTAAAAATTATTTTTTTTTAAATATTCGTTTTGGCTTGGAAATTTAGCTGTTTGCTAGGAAATCCAATTATTTGGTTAAAATTTCAACTATAATTTTGAATATTCGTTTTTTGGTTAAAAATTAATGTTTTTAACTGAAAATTTAATCAATTTAGTTGTAGTGGGAAATACAATTGTTTGATAAAATTTGTTACATTTTTTTAAAATTCACTTTTTCTTGGTAGAAAATTAATCTTCTTTAAATTATTATATTAAAAATTAAACAGTCTTTTTAAAAATATTTTGTGGAAAATTAATATTCCAAGGTGGAAAATTTAACTGTCTAACAAAAAATTTGTCTTTTTGGCATCAAAATTGAAAAGTTTAGTAGAAAATTCAATTATTTGTTAATAATATTTTATAGAAGATTTAATTATTTGATTGAAAATTAACTTTTTTATTAAAAATTTCAGGGTAAAAAATTTAACATATTTCAATTATCTGGTTAAAATTTTCATTTTAATTTTGGATATTCGTTTTTGGTTGAAAATTAAAAATTTGCTACTGAAAATTTATTTGATGGATTTTTATTGAAAAATGCATGGTTTTTAGTGGAAAATTGAACTGTTTGATTACATCTTATTGTATTTTGTTAAAAATTCCTCTTTTTTGTAGAAAATTAATCTTGGTTAAATTTCAATTTTTTTATTTAAAAATGTAACTGTAGGCAGAAAATTAATCTGGTTAGATTAACGATTAACTACGTTTTTAAAAATTAAACTTTTTTTTGTTTAACTTTTTTGTGGCAAATTAATAATTTTTTGTGTAAAACTTAGCTGTTTTCAAAACATTGGCCTTTTTGGCATGAAAATTTAACAATTTGTTAGAAAATTAAATTATTTGCTTATAATTTCAACTATAATTATGAATATTTGTTTGTTTGGTTAAAAAATGAATTTTTTAAGCTGGAAATTAATTAATTTTATTTTTGGTTGAAAAAAATGTGTTTTACAGTAAAAACTTTAACCTTTTAGTTGAAAATGTATGTATTTATTTAATGATTTGTCTTTTTTGGTGAATAATTGATCTGTTTGGTAAAAATTGTTTATTTTATTTTCAAAAATTCAACTTTTTGGTTAGAAATTGAATTATTTTGTTGGAAAATATACTTTTGTTTTTGAAAATTCATGCTCACGAGATGAAAATTCAACTGTTTTCTAAACAAAATTGTTTATTTAGCTTTAAGATTAAACAGTTTGGTAGAAGAATCAACAGATCGATTAGAAATTGAAATAAGTTCTGGAAGGGTCGTCTTTTTTGTTGAAAATTAATTTTTTAAACATAAAATAAAAAATTCAAGTATTTTTTTTGACGATATGTTTTTCGGCTTCAAAATTAAACAATTAAATGGTATTTTTTCTTTATTTACTGAAAAATCTACCTTGCTTGAAAATTAATATCTTTTTATTAAAATTCGTCTTCTAGATATAAATATTCATTCCTTTTGTTAAAAATTTAATATTTTTAAATTAAAAATTCCACTTTTTGGTTGAAAATAAATCAGTTTTTGTTGAGAATTAAATAATTTTCTGAAAAATTCGCCTTTTTTGGTTAAAATTTGATTTATTCAAATAAAAAATCTGCGTTTTTTATAACCTTTTTGATGTAAAATTTATTTCTGGTTGAAAATTCGTATTTTTGCTAAAAAAGTAATCTCCATTAAATAAATTTTTTTTTATGGTGCAAATGCACCATTTCGTGTGAAAATTAAATTTTTATCAAAAAATTCAAATGACAACCAAAATTTTCACTCTTCTAACTTGGTAAAAATTTTAGCAATAAAAAATATTTCTCCTTGCAAATCAATAAAAATGATTTAAAAAAAGAATGACCTTTTCAATTAAAAAAATAAAATAAAGTAAACAAAATTTTATTCCTTTCGATGCATGAATTTTTCAAAAATAATAAAACTTCCTTGCTTCAATTCAGAACAAAAATAATAAAGAAAATTTCCTTTCTTCCTAATCGATTCAAATTTTAGGTATATTAAATAACACTCTTCCAATTCAGGAAAAATATTAAAAATTAAATATTTCTGCATTCAAATCAATAAAAATGCTTAAAAGAAAGAATTACCATCTCGAATTAAATAAATAAATAAAATATCCAAAATTACATCCTTCTGTACTTTATGTATAAAATTCTCAAATATGAAAAAATGTCTTTTCCTCTTCCAATCCAAAGGATTCCTCTTTTAATTCAGGAAAAAAATTAATTAAAAAACTGTTCTTCCTTTCTAATTGATGAAAATGGAAGAAATATAAAAAGACCCTTTTTCAATTCAGCAAAAATCATTTTTTTTAAATTCATCCCTTTTGACTCTATGTATAAAATTCTCAAAAACGAAAAATTTTTCCTCTTTCAATTCGGAAAAAAATTAATAAACGAAATTTCTTTTCATCGTAATCGAAAAAAATCTTTGCAATCAAAAATTACAATTTTCGAATTTAAAAAAATGATTTAAAACAAAAATAATTTTAAATAAAATTTTCCTCCTTTCAAATAAATCAAAATACTAAAAACAAAGAATGCCTTTTTCCAATTGAAAAAAATAATAATAACCAAAATTTCGTGCCTTTCAAAATTTCGTATAAAATTCTCAAAAATGACAACATTTTCCCTCTTCTAATTCAGAAAAAAAATTTTAACAAAATTTCTTTTCTTCCGAATCGATAAAAATCTTAGCAATAAAAAATTACTACCTTGTAATTCAGATAAAAGATTCAAAAAAAGGATAAAAGATAAGAAGATAAGAAAGATAAAAGATTTAGATAAAAGAGAAAAGAGAAAATACTTTTCTCTGCTAATGCAGGAAAAAATTAATCAAACAAATTTTCTTCATAATCGATAAAAAAGTTAGAAACAAAAAATTAACATCTTTCAGTTCAGAAAAAAATATTGAAAATAGAATGTTTCTCCTTGCAAATCAATTAAAAAGCTTAAAAAGAATAATCTTTTACAATTAAAAATATAAATAAAATAACAAAAATTTCAAACTCTTTTGGCTTTAACGAACACATTCTCATTATATATCTCATGAGAAAAAAAGTTTAATAGCAAAATTTCATACAACCTTAAAATAAATAAATAAATACATTTAACAATTAATAGTTAATTTTAATTTCAATTTTCTGTATTTTAAATAGTTTTTGCCCTCAAATTTTTTTTTTCAAAATGATCTTTTATGTTAAAAATTAATCTGTCTAGGTTGGAATTTTTGTTTAGAATATTAATATTCTTGGTTTTTTACAGCAATTTAGGAAAAGTTTGATTTAGTTTATAAACTTGTTTCAAAATTTAAAAAATTTGCCTTAAAATATTCCAGATTATTTTTTGAGAACTTTCGAAAACACTAAATATTTTTATCTGCTTATTATATTTATTTATATTATATTCAAATATTGCAATAGAATTATTTTTTCAACAAAAATTTTTAGCATTAAATCTTTTTTTATAATTATCGTCAAACCTTTCAAAATACTTGAGAACCCTTAAACTTTTATTTCAAAATCTTCAAAAATAAAATTTTTTAAATTATTTTTGTAATTTTTTCATTAGATTTAAATATCTATTAAAATAATTTGAATTTTTTCTATAATTTTTGAAAAATCTTTCAAAATTAAAAAGAAAGGTCCTTTAAAATCTTCAAGATTTTTTGTTACATATTTTTCCCAGGAACTTGAAAAAAATTTGTATCGCTTGTATTCTTGAAAAACTTGTAATTTTTTTGTTTAAAATATTTAAAAATCTATATTTTGTAAACAAATTTCGAAATATTTGAAATTAAAGTTTATTTTTTAATGTTTTCAAAAGCTTTAAATATCTTTTAGACATCCTCAAATAGTTTTTAAAATTGTACATTATTGCAAAATTGTACAAATTTGGCTGTATAATTTGGCTAATGTGGCTTTATATTCTTTTTTAAATGTTAGGAAACAATTTGAAATGTTTTGAAATTTTTTTACATTTCTCCTAAATGTAATTTTTTTCAATTAAAAATCATTCGAAATTTTCTCAAGAATATCACGAAAAATTTTTTTTCATGAAACCTTTGAAAAATCGACGAAAACAAACTTTTTCAAAATCTTCAAAAATAATCTTTTCAAAACTTCTAGAATTTTAAAATATTAAAAAAATTGTCCTTAAGTTTTCTTAAACCCTGCAAAGTTAAAAAAATGTCTTAAAATCTTCCAGATTCTTTTTCCACATACGCCAAAATCTACATTTGAAATTTTTTTTGAAATCTTGTCAACTTGAAAATAATTTTTCAATCTTTCCGAAAGTATTAAATAACTTTCAAACAAGTTTAAATTATTCCTAAAATTTTATAATGCTGCAACATTGAAAAAATATTGCTTTAAAATCTTTTTTACGTTATTTTTTACAATTTTGGAAAATAATTTGAAATGCTTGAAAATATTTTTTTTACATTTCTCCTAAATCTCATTTTTCAAATTAAAAAATCGTTTAAAATTCTGTCTAAAATCTTCCCGATTCTTGTTACACATATTCAAATTTCTACATTTTGTCCACAATTTTTTAAAATCTTTTTGACTGAGGATTATTTTTGAATCTTTTTAAAAGTTTTAAATACCTTTGAAACATAATCGAATTGATTCTGAAATCTTATAATACCCAGGAACCTTCTGGAAGATTGTTTATTTTATTTAAACATTGAAAAACTCAGTTGAAAAAATCTTTTTGCGAAATCCTTAAAAACAATATTTTGAAAACTTCTAAAGCTTCGAAATATCTTTTGAAATAATTCCAAATTTTCCCAAAAATTTTTTAAACCCAGTAAAGTTAAAAAAATAGTCTTCAAGTCTTCCAGATTCTTTCCCAACATATTTTGCAATCTCAAAAACTCATAAATAAGAATTTAAAATAAACCCTATATAATTTTTAATTTTTTATGAAATGCTGAAATCGGTACCGGCAATTATAACTTTTTTGCTATAAATTATCCTGTTATAAAAATAAGAATAAAAAGAATTTCCTTTTTCGGAAAATTTGTTTCAAATTCCAATGCAAGTCCGTTACAAAGTTCCGCAAAAACTGTTTCATTTCGACAAACCGATTAATGGCAACGGGACACTTCGTACGTGGAAAAAAAGAGCGAATACCATCAACGAAACTTTACAATTGTTAACATATTCCTCTTGCGTTCAACTGCATGTTTGGCATTTAAATTTTCTTTCTCATGTCGCATAGAAGGCTTTAAAAAAATATGTAGTGGCTTCTGTGTTACGAAATCGCAGATTCTAAAAAAATAAAAAAATAAAAAAGATACATTTTTAACGAAACAGTCCATTTTTTACTAAAAAAAGTTATAAATTATAAATTGAACTTTGGAAAAAAATTTTGAAAAGAAAAATTGTTCATCCTTTCTGTAATCTATAAAATGATACCCTTGCCAGATGTACATTTTGTGCGTTTAACAAGAATTTCCAGAAAAATATCGAAAAAAAACTAAAATATTATTTAGTTTGACGATTTAAAAAATTTTATTGTTTAAAAGGTTTCTTTTTTAGTTGTGTATCGATATTAAAACTCGTCCTTCTTTCTGAAACCTATGAAATGATACCCTTGCCAGATGTATATTTTGTGAGTTTTAACCAGAATTTCCAAAAAAATAATAAAAGCGACTCAAATATCATTTAGTTTGATCATTTTCAATATTTTATTTTTAATAAGGTTTGTTTTTTTAGTTAAGTATCAATATTTAAACTCGTCCTCCTTTCTGAAATCTATAAAATGATACACTTGCCAGATGCACATTTTGTGCGTTTTAACAAGACATTCCGAAATATATTGGAAGCGACTAAAATATTATTTAGTTTGGCGATTTTAAACATTTTATTTTTAAAAACGTTTGTTTTTTAGTTGAGTATCAATATTAAAACTGGTCCTTCTTTCTGAAAAATATGAAATGTTAATCTTGCCAGATGTATATTTTGTGCTCTTTAACAACAATTTCTAAAAAATATAAAAAATCTATCCAAGAGATTAAAATATTGTTCAGTTTGACGAATTTAAAAATTTTATTTATAAAAACGTTTGTTTTTTAGTTGAGTATTTATATTAAAAATCGTCTTTCTTTCTGAAATCGATAAAATGATACCCTTGGCAGATGTATATTTTGTGTGTTTCACAAGAATTTCCAAAAAAAATATCGAAAGCGACTAAAATATTATTTAGTTTGACGATTTTCAAAATTTTATTTTTAAAGACGCTGGTTTTTTAGTTGAGTGTCAATATTAAAACTCGTCCTTCTTTCAGAAATCTATAAAATGATACCCTTGCCAGATGTACGTCTTGTGCGTTTTAACAAGAATTTCTAAAAAAAATCTATCAAAGCAACTCAAATAACATTTAGTTTAACGATTAAAAAAATTTTTTTTCAAAAACGTCTGTTTTTTCAGTTGAGTATCGATATTAAAACTCGTCCTTCTTTCTGAAACCTATGAAATGATACACTTGCCACATGTATATTTTGTGCGTTTTTCCAGAATTTCCAAAAAAATATCAAAAGCGACTCAAATATCATTTAGTTTAATGATTTTGAATATTTTATATTTAATAATGTTTGTTTTTTAGTTAAGTATCAATATTAAAATTCATCCTTCTTTCTGAAATATATGAAATGATACCTTTTCCAAATGTATGTCTTGTGCGTTTAACAAGAATATCTAAAAAAAAATCTATCAAAGCGACTCAAATATCATTTATTTTGGCGATTGAAAACATTTTTTTTTTTAAAGTTTTGTTTTTAAGTTGAATATCAATAATAAAACTCGTCCTTCCTGAAATCTATTAAATGATGCCTTTGCTGGATGTATGTCTTGTGTGTTTTAACAAGAATTTTTAAAAAATATCAAAAGTCTATCCAAGTAACTAAAATGTTATTTAGTTTGACAATTTTCAAAATTTTATTTAAAAAAAATTCTTTTTGAGTTGTGAATGAATATTAAAACTCGTCCTTTTTCTGAAATCTATAAAATGATACCCTTGCCAGATGTATATTTTGTGAATTTTAAAAAGAATTTTCAAAAAAATATCGAAAGCGACTGAAATATTATTTAGTTTGACGATTTTCAAAATTTTATTTTTAAAAACGTTGGTTTTTTATTTGAGTATTAATATTAAAACTCGTCCTTCTTTCTGAAATCTATAAAATGATACTCTTGCCAGATGTATGTCTTGTGTGTTTTAACAAATTAAAAAGAAAAGATAGAAATTTTTTTTCAGGAACAAGAATGCGTTTGAATATTGATACACAAAAAAGTACAAAAAATAAAATCGTCATATTCATCCAACTAAATGATATTTAACACAATTAAACAGATTTTTGATATATTTTTTAAAATTTTTGTTAAAGTACAAATGATAAATATCTGGAAAGTATAAAATTTGATAGATTACAAGAAGCTGACAAATTTTGAGCAATAAACTGCTATTCATATTTTGCATAGTTTAAAAAAATGTAAAATATTGAATCCGTAAAAATTATAGTTCTTTAATTTTAGACTCAGAAATCTGAATAATCTCACAGACAATTTTATTTAAATAGTCAGTGATTTGAAAACAGATGTTTTCAAAAATAAAATATTAATGTTTTTAAAACTAAATGCTATTTCAATCAATTTTTATCAGGTTCTTCTATATTTTTGAAAAAATCTATCGAATTAATCTATATAAACATCTGGAAAGAGTAAAATTTAACAGATTTCAGAAAGCTAAAAAAAATGTGAAACATGAACTGCTATTTATATTTTGCACAGTTTTCTAGAAAAATTAGATTTAGAACCGATAAAAAATATATTTCTTCAGTTTAAGAAATAAAAACCTGTTTTTCTTTACTTGGATGCGCAGTAAGCATAATAATTTTTTTCACCATGTTCTTCAGATAGTAAACTAAAAAAATGAATGTTTTCAATTATTAAATATTAATGTTTGGAAAAGTAAATGCTATTTCAGTAAATTTTTATCAATTTCTTCTATATTTTTACAAAAATCTAATGAACCAATTAAAATGAACATCTGGAAAGGGTACAATTGGATTGACTTCAAGAAGCTTTTTATCAATTTCTTCTATATTTTTACAAAAATCTAATGAATCAATTAAAATGAACATCTGGAAAGGGTACAATTGGATTGACTTCAAGAAGCTGACAAATTTTTTTTCTATGAACTGCTATTAATATTTTGCGCAGTTTAAAAAAAGGGATAGATTTAATTGATATAAATTATATTTCTTCAGTTGTAGAGATGAATCCCAATTTATCTTTACTTTAAAGCTCAGTAGCCTTAATAATCTTATAAAACATGTTTTCTAAATAGCCACTGAGCAAAGAACAAACTTTTTCAAAAAATAAATAGTATTTTTTGTTAAACTAAACGCTCTTTTAATCAAGCACAAACATTTTTATTTATCTAATAAATCAATATAAACATCTGGAACGAGTACATTTTTTAAATTTCAGGTAGCTGAACAATTTTAAACTTGAAGTAGTATTCATATTTTGTATAGGTCGTTAAAAAAATCATCTTTATGTGTTAAAAATTGAACTATTTGTTGAAAGATTCAAATATTTTATTTAAAATTTATAAATTTTTGAAAAATATAACTTTTTCTGAAACAATTGACTTTTTAGCTTGAAAAACTTAACTCTTCTGTAAAAAAAAT
>NC_046660.1:15118462-15128092 GCF_010883055.1 Belonocnema kinseyi
CTGTGACATTGTCACAGAGCGAAAGGTTTTGATCAATCAATGTGATGCGTCTGATAGACCAGAATCTATCAATCTATCATGAGCATCAATCGATCGATCCAATATCGCCTATTAAAGAGCGACACAATGAGTTAAGCTATATCTAAAATTCGCGCGAGCGCGGGTGTGCTCTCTCGAAAGTCAGACGCGTATCAATCGTCCAATAATTCTCGTATCGTCTTATTCTTCGTTACGTGTGGACTGCTGTCTTAAACACACGACGCGTCATTTCTGTTGCGCGAGAGGCGGCACGTCGCGCCCTTGCGGATTTTCTTTAAAGCTACCAGTCCTGAACTACGAGACTCAAATGAAGGTGGTAGCGAAATCTGAACTGTACCGTGCTTAATAGTTTACTACTAGGATACTGCTCTTCACTGATTATTCAAAAACTTTTTCTCTTTTCAATTTCCACTACATAAAGGATTAGACTTTATTTACATATAGCAAACGACTCAAATTTTGACAACAAAAAGCCCAACTAGTCCCCGATTAGTCCCTGACTGGGTACTTTATCAAAATTAATAACCCGACAAGCCCCCGATTAGTGCCCGACTTGTAATAGGGCCAAATGGGGCTATTTCCACACAGAATTCATTTTCTCGTCTCAAGAACATGAACACTGTTTCAATTAAAATAGTAGTCAAAATATGTGTATGAATTTACTTGGATCAAGAATTTTTTTAGAGTTTTAGTTACTTATCATGAGAATATAATATTCTTAATTCAATATTTTATTAAACTTCACGCAAATAAGTATAATGAAACAAATTAACTCAATAGTTTTTTTCTTGGAGTAAATATATTCTTGATTCAAATAGTTGTCCTGATTCTATTATTTCCTTGATTCAAGAAAATCGGTCCCTTGTGAAAAAAAAATATTTGCCTCTTTCAAGTAAAATCAGCCAAGTAGCCAATAGCCTACTTGATTAAATGCAAATTTTTTTTCAGTGTATAAGAATCTTAATATAACCAGACTGAAGTCCTGAAAAGCAAGTGTTCTGTATTAAAAACCGGAATTTCCGCTCTCTGAATGATTCTGAAAATATTTTTAAGATTTTAACTTTTTATTTTTTTGAGTCATAGCACCAAGGGTAAACTTGTTGGCTTCTACACATATGCTCGGGTCACGCGCACTTATACTGTTATACTACTTTGCAGTAACAAGTACATTTTTTACGATTACGCGCCGAGATTGCGTTGCCGTGAGAAAAATTCAACCCACCGTTGATTTGAGCGCGAAAAGAATTTCTGATGAAAAAATGCGGAAACACGAGGAATATTTATAGTGGCACTTCCACTCGCGCCGACCCCGGAAATAGACCTTAGCAACTAGCCCAGATTATAGTGCTAGATATACTTTTTATCATTACAATTTTTTTTTTTTTTTTTTTTTTTTTTTTTTATCATTAGTCTCTAAATCTGAATTGGGAGAAAACTACACATGGGAAATAGTTTTTTATTAATTCGAATTGGCGCGGATTCGTTTATTGGTAATTAGTAAAAATCGACTATTTCAATATTATTATGCTTAATTAAGTTCAATAGCAAATTTTGCATTCATTTTATACCAAGGATATGTGACATTTATCCAATTCCTACTTTACCGATACTTTTTTTTAATATACCAAGTCCACACGAAATGAGATATCAATAGGAAAGTTTGGGAAAATGAAGATAAGGGAATATAGGGAACTTCTACGTTCTAATAAATGTTTACAAATAAAAAATTTTTTTTTGAAATTTTGTTTTCGAATGGAATTAGAGTTCTAAGCCGGTCATATTACTTTGAGAACTGTAACCGAGAAATAAATTCTCTGAGAATTTATGAGAATCTCAGAATTTATTTTAATCAATAGAAAATTGCATTTTTTTGTTCAGTTTTCGGTTGAAAATTCAACTCTTTTTGTGAAATTTTGTCTTTTATTTTAAAGTTTACCTACTTTAGCAGTAATTTAATCATTTTTTGATAAAAATGCAACTGTTTGGTTAGAAATTAAGCTGTTATACTTTTTTCTTGAAAACTTACCTATTTCGTATAAAATTTACTTTTTGTTTAAAATTTATATTTTGGTGTTGAAAAATGAACTGAAATATTTTCTGGATAGTTCCAATCAGAAAAAAAATTTGTTTCTTATCACAAATTCATCTATTTTAGTACAAAATTGATCTTTTTTGGATAAAAATGAAACTATTTGATAGGGAATCGAACTATTTTGTTAAAAATTCATCCTTTTTAGTTGAAAAAATTCGTCTTTTTGGATGGAAAATTTAATTTTTTCATAGAAACTTATTTTTTTGTCACAAAAATTCAATGTTTGATGTTACTGAGTTAATTGGAATCTTTTTAGGATGAAAACTCAACTTTTTTGTAATAAAAAATTATTTTGCTCTACCATAAATTTCATATTTGTTTATAAAAATTCAACAATTTTCTTGAGATGAATTTTTTAAAAATGAGATTAATTTCGAAAAAAAGTTTAATTTTCAACGAAATAGTTGAATTTTGAACTAAAAATGAAAAATTTCAACAAAAAACGGAAATTTCATTTTGAGATAAAATTTTTTTATCCCAACTGATAAATTTTCAACATAAATGATGAATCTTTAACTGGAATAGTAGTTGAATTTTATGCAAAAAAGATCAGTTTTCAACTAAAACAATAAAAACAACAAAGAATCATTTTTACTAGAAAAAGATAAATTGTCAACAAAAACTGTAATAATTACGTTTTAACTTAAGAAAATCAATTTTCAAAAAAAAAAATGAATTTTGAGTAAATAAATAATTGTTCAACCAAACAGATAAATTTTTAACTAAAATTATGGAATATTCAACTGGAATAATAGTTACATTTTTAGTTAAAAAGAATAATCATTTTCAAATAAAAAAAAATTAACAAAATACTTAAATTTACGGCAAAAAACTCTTTTTTGTCCAAAGAAAAAAACAAGTTTTCAATCAAACAGCTCATTTTTCAACAAAACAATTGAACTATCAGCCAAGTAATTCCTACATTGTTAACTAAAAAGAAGAATTTTTAAACAAGGAGAATAAATTTAAAAAGAGAATTTACTGAGTTAACTGTATTCTTTTTTTTTTTAAACTCATCTTTTTTGTAATAAAAAATTCTTCTGCTTTAAGATAAATCTCATATTTTTTTATAAAAATGCAACTATTTGATAGAGAATTCAAAGATTTTGTTAAAAAGTCATCGTTTTTGATTAAAAATTCGTCTTTTTAGATTCAAAATTGAATTTTTTTGGTAGAAAATTATTTCTTGTTAAAAAATTCATAGTTTGATCGTGAAAACTCGACTAAAATTTTTTTCAACAGAAAATTCACCTATTTGTTTGAAAATTTATTTTTTTGATTTAAAACTTCATTCGTTATATAAAAAATGTCATTTTTTATATGAAAATGCAACTTTTTGGTTCAAAATCATTGTTCATTTTGTTTTCGTACAAATGCATTAGTTTCTTGGAAAATTAATTTTTTGTTAAAGTCATATTTTTTGTTTAAAAATTGCATTTTTGTGAAGAATATTTGTTCTTTGGTTTATTCCAATATATTTTTGGAAAAAGGACGTAAAATACGAAAAAAAAAATAATAGGCAAAAGTTGTACACCCAAAAAGGAGCTACAAGATTGTTATTAATTATTTTTAAATAGGACATGTAGATTTTATTTTAATCGTGGACAATAAGATTAAAAATAATACAATTAAATTGTTCGAAAAACGGCACAAAGACGGAAAAAAAAATGAAAAGGCAAAATTTTATCAGCCAAAAATGATCTAAACATTGTTATACATTTTATTTATAAAAAAAATAAAGAATAAAAAAACTTGTTTAAAAAAAAGAAGCAAGCTATGATAAAAGTTTATTTAAAAAAATTTCGCCTGAATTATGTATACAAATTTTCATTGAACCACCACTTTACAAAATGATGTGTATTTTTGGGTTCAAACGTAAAGAAAATTACGTAAAAAATAGAGATTGGACATTATTTTGCAATATTTAAAATGAAAAATAAAATTAAATGAAAAATTGTAAGCAGTCCCAGATTGTGGCACAGAAAGAACCATAATATCGAATGCAAAGCACGAGATACGTGATGTGAATGTGTTCGTTAAAGCCCGGGTGAGCTCTAACGAAAGAGAATTCACAATCCGAAATTACATTTGTCGTTTTTTTTACCTTCAATTTCAAAAGGTCTGTGCACAAACATGGGGCAAATTTATTTTTTTTATTTCGCTTATTACAGTCCATTTTTTCGCGGTTTAGAACATTGCTCTCCGACGAAAATAAACTCACCTACAAAATAAATAGAGCAATAACTTAAATCTAGAGGAAGTTTAATTTATTAGGCAATTTTCAAAATCCTGGAAACAATTTCTTCAAGAAAGTAGAGCGTCTGTGCTTTGTAGATTTTTTCAGAAAATATTAAGCTCAGATTAGTTTCTCCTCAATCATTTTTTTAAAGAATTTCGTATATAAATGGCTATTGAAAAAATACCGTTAGCTGCTAATTTTTTTACGTGTTTATTTCGCTCTCAATAAGGAGAGAATCATTATCCCAAAAGTAAATTCAGTGAATTATAATGTGTGCCTTTGAGCATTCTTAAAATTGGTCAATGGTCATTGAATTTATGGACCTTGACCCTAAAATATTTTATCTAAAGAGATTTCTGATTTGAATCTAATAGTCTGTAATAGACATTTATAAATTTATCAATTTTTTTAACTTGAATTTTTTTTATTTCCTTAAAAAAAATTGAATTTTTTTATATTATATAATATAAGAGAAAAATTCTAATGTATTCCTGAATTTGAAAAAAAGTTTACATACTAAACAATCTTGACCTATTCACGTAATAAATATGTAATTGAACATTCAATTTTTTACAATATTTTCTTTTGCGGGTATAGACGTTCAAACTAAAAAAAAAATAATTTTAGTCAATTAAAAAAATATATTGAAGGATTTAAAAAGTTTTGAAGATATTGAAGAATATGTTATAATTTTTTTTAATTTTAAAATTTTTTAATGCATTTTCAATCCCTGGAAAACTTTTAATATTTCAAAATATCTTAAAAACTGACTCAAATTTTTCCTAAAATTATGTCAAATATTTCGAATTAAAAAAAATGTATAAGTTGTTAGGAGGGTGTTTACATTTTCTTGACAGATTAATTAAAAAGTTAAAAATTGAATTATTGCCTTTATTATTAAAGAATTATTTACTATTAAATATTTAGAAAATTTATAAAATTCTAGATACTGTATTTGTTTTTTTATTTGCTTTTATTTTCCTAAGATTCTTGATAAAATTCAAAACTATTTTAAAACTTTCGAATATTTTAAATTAAAAATTCAGCAAGAAAGTTAATCTACAACAAAATAGTTCAGTTTTTGTAAAAAAAAATATAAGTTCTCAACCAAAAAACATTGAATATTTTTCAGAGGAGAGAAATCTCCGACAAAAGATTTTATTTTTTAAAAAGAAAAAAAGAATTCTCAATAGAAAAGTGTACATTTTTAACTAAATATTGAAACTTTTTATTAAAATGTTAATTGTCTAAAAAAAAGACAAATTTTTATATATTAATCTTTAACAACAAAATGACTTTTCAACAAAATTGTTTAAAATTTAACCAAGTAGCTGAACATTCTACTTAAAAAGATGAATTGTTATTGAAAAATATAATAGTTGATAAATATAAACTAAAATTAAAGTAAAATACATACATTATAAACTAAAAAATATTTTTAATGTAAATCAGAAAAATTTGTATTCATGTAAAAAGACGAATTTCCAGGAAAATATTTGAATCCTCAAACAAAACAGATTAAAATTTTTAACCGAACGTTTACAATTTTAATGAAAAAAGATGAAAATTCTACCAAAATTTTAAATATATCGAAAGAGCAACAATTTTTTTTATCTTTCTGGATTTTTAAAATTTTTTTAATTTAAGTTCGAAAGTCATTTAGCACTTTATGAATCTTTAAAAAAAATTAGCAATAGCCCATAAATTTATCCAAGTTTTAAGATATTTGTAATTTTTTCAAAATTTCTTAAATTTTTCAACTTTCTTAATGTTATAAAGTCTTTGTAAGTATTGTCGTAAGATTATTATTATTTCTTAAAATAAAGAATCACTTCAAATATTCCCAGGAATCTTATAAAAATTTATTCATTATTTTGAAACTTTTCGATGTTTTAAAAAAACTTAAAAATTTTATTCCAAAATCTTCAAAAATCTATATTTGATTAAGTTTTCTGAAATGTTGCCCAATTTAAAGTTTTTATGAAATTTTGTTATAAACTTTTAATTAAATTCTTTAAATATTTCGAATTTTTCCTAAAACTTTGAAAATATTCTACAAGTTTATAAAAAAAATTTGGAAAATTTGGTAGATTATTTTTTGAAAATTTTGGCATGCTTTAAGAATGTTTTAATATCTTTTTAAAATTGGTCTTAACATAAATTTATTTAAAATGCATTCTCTCGAAACTTTTTAAAATACATCTCAAAAATATCTACAAATTTGTTATGAATCATTTTTTTCAAGGACTCGTAGGTTTTGTTTTAATTTGTTGACACAATATTTAAAATATTTTTTTTTGTAAAACGACAGAAGGTACGAAAACAAATTAATAGACAAACGTTCTTCACCCTAAAAAGAGCTAAAAAATTATTATTAAAAAAAAACAAGAATCCAACGACCAAATTTCGACCACAACGAACAAACAAAAACAAAAATTCTTATTGTAATCCAAAAAAAAAAGAATTTTCGGTCAAAAATAAAAAAGACTTCTGTGTTATGAATCATTTTTTAATAGGATGAATAGTTTTTTGTCTAATGGTAAAAAATAACATTAGCAATATAAAAATTAAATTTTTGTAAAAATAACACATGGTGCGAAAAAAAATTAATTGACAATATTTGTTCTACCTAAAAGGCCTACAAATTTGTATGAATAATGTTTTAATAGGACGCGTATTTTTTGTTTGAATTGTAAAAAAATAACATTAAAAATAAACAAACTAAGTTTTGCAAAAAAAAACATGGTGCAATAAAATTTTTAATAAGAAAAATATTTTTTCTTCATAAACTGCACACTTTTTCAATTATTTATAAAAAACGAAACAATGAAAATACGTCTTTTTAAAAATCTGTCAGGGTAGCTGAGAATATAAAGTATTAAAAAGCAAGGAACAAATATTAAAGTAATCGTAAAAATATAATTTGTGCAATGATTTGCAATACATCTGAATTAACAGTTCTAGATAACAAACAAAATCGAATGCGAAGCATAAGATACATGACAAT
The DNA here is from genome assembly GCF_010883055.1 of Belonocnema kinseyi. Lineage (NCBI taxonomy): Eukaryota > Metazoa > Arthropoda > Insecta > Hymenoptera > Cynipidae > Belonocnema > Belonocnema kinseyi. Next base: position 15,125,840 of record NC_046660.1, read on the forward strand.
AACATGTTCGTTAAAGCCCGGATGAGCTTTAACTAAAGAGAACAAACAATCTCAAAATAAAAATAGTCGATGCTTCTACTTCCAATTTTAAAAGATCTGTACAAAAAAGTGGGGAAGTAAAAAGACCGATCGCTTAGCACGAGGTATATACATTATCGAGCGAGACACGCGAGGACCAACAGAGGCACGGTCGGTGCGCTCAAGCACGCGAGCGAGCATAAATCTCTAAAACAATCTAAAAATACCTAATTGGTTTAAATTGACCCATTTTTTGCAAAGGATATAAACAAACGATGTTCGAATTACAGTATACGGTAGGTAATTACTCTGGTGCTCTAGAATATTTATCGGCCATAGTTAAAAGAGAGTTTTTAAGAATCGAGAGAAATTCTTGCACGCGCACGAATGTTATTACTCCTCAGGGAGTAAAAATAGTGGAGTCAGTTAATGCTGATAATTGGATCAGGTTTAATGACTTTCGTCTCAATTAACCGCGGCGACACCTGCAAACGCAGAGGAGCTCATTAGATCGGCTTTCAAGTCGCTATAAATCACTTTGCCCCGTTGCCTTTTGTAGTTTCTCCACCAGCTTCTTCTTCTTCTTCTTCTTCTTCTCCTTTCTATCCTTTTGCTACTTTTTCTCCTTTTTCTCTCCAACAGGGGGAAAATTGAAGACACTCAGACCTTCTCTTTTTTCCCATTTTTCTCATCATCGCTTCCATTTTTGATCGCTAGATCTGCATTCCGAAAAGTTCATGGTTCAAAATTATTCAGCTTCCTGAAATCTTTTAAATTGAAACCCTTTCAGATGAAATCAAGAAAAATAGGATTTTATCTCGGAAATTAGAGAAACATCATTTTCACCGACCAGATGTGCCCTGACCAGATGTATGTCTTGTGTGTTTCAACCGAAATTTTCAACAAGCCAAAATCTTTTGAAGCGACTAAAATAGCATTTCTTTTCACGAAGAACATCTTATTTTTAGAAATCGTTTGTTTTAAGTGCACTGACTGTAAAGAAATCTACCTGAAATCTAAAAAATGTACCCTTTCCAGATGTTTAGATTGATTGATTCAATAGATTTTTTAAAAAAAGGAAAAGATTATTGAGGTTTCTGAGCTTTAAAGTAAAGCAAAATTGGGTTTTATCTCTATAATTGAAGATATATAATTTATATCGATACAAAATCTCATTTTTCGAAATAACTAAGCACAATATAAACAGCAGCTCATATCTCAAAATTGTTCAGCTTCCTGAAGTCTTTTAAATTGTACCCTTTCCAGATGTTTATATTGTTTCATTCAATAAATTTTTCCAAAAACATAGCAAAAATTGACGAAAAGCGACTCAAATAGCATTCAGTTTAATAAAATTAAAATATTTTTTAAAATATTCCTTTTTAATATTAACTTTTTAAATTTTACTTTTTGAACTATACAAAATCATAATAGCAATTCATAGTTCAAAATTTTCAGCTTCCTACAGTCTATTAAATTTTACCCTCTCCAGATGTGCATGTTGTTTAATTCAACGCTTATTTTCAAAAATATAGCATATTAAATCTTAAATATTTTTCGAAAAAAATCCCATGGAACATGTTCTTCAAATAGTCAGGGAACTAAAAACACACGTTTTCAAAAATAAAATGTGGATTTTTGTTTTAAAAAAATGTTATTTTAGTAGATTTTTTCTATTTTTTAAAGAATTTATTAAATTGTACTATACAAACATTTGGAAAGGGTACAATCTAATAGACTTGAGAAAGCTGATAGATTTTGAAAAATTAACTGATATTCATAATTTGCGTAGTTTTAAAGAAAACTGAGATTTTTAATCGTCAAAAATAATATGTCTTTAATTTTAGAAATAAAAACTAATTTTCCTTTACTTTGAAACTCAGAGAACTTCCTTAATAATCGCATGGAAAATATTCTTCAAACAGTCTATGAACTGAAAATAAACTTTTAAAAAAATAAAATACTAAAGTTCGTTAAAATAAATGCTATTTTAGTTGATTTTTATTGATTGTTTATATATTTTTGGAAAAATCTATTGAATTAAATAATATTAACATCTGGAAAGAGGGTAATCGAATAGATTCCAGGAAGTTGACAACATTTTGCACTATGAACTGTTATTAATATTTTGCATATTTTTCAAGAGATCTATGTTTTGGTAGAATCTATTGAATTATACTATATGAACATCTGGATACGACAAAATTTAATAGATTGTAGGAAGCTAAAAAATTT
>NC_046660.1:15128192-15135635 GCF_010883055.1 Belonocnema kinseyi
ATCAAAGAAACCGCCACTAAATTCTATGAATCAGCATCACTATCACCTTTTAAACATATCTCCTCTCTCGGGAGATATGATTTTGATCCGCTTCGCAAGCACCCGATGCCAAAAGACTTCCTCATGAAATGAGTCTAACAACGAATTTCATTTTTCGATCCCTCTACAAATTTCTCTCAGATTCTGTAACAATGCCCAAACGGGTAACACACAACAACTTCTTCCAGTCCGATTATTCTTCGGGGAGATCATACATCGCGAGTGCGCGACTGGCGCGGCGAAGCCGCGCCAGCCGCCCACTCCCGTGCATTGGATCTCACGAGAGGGGGCGATGGTTGGGGCCCCCTCATCCCCACCCTTTTTTTTTTTTTTTTTTTTCTTTTTAACGAAGAATGATTACCTGGAGGAGAGACTATCGTGACCAACATGGCGGTTCCTTCAAAGCGAAGCTCTTCCATTGCTGCGTTCCAGCTGAACTTTTTATTTTAAATTAATATTCCACAAATTTTGGGGAATTTAAGTTCCATACATTTATGCATTTTCAAGCACTTTTAAATATTTCAAAAAACATTATGGAGATTTCCGTAAATAATAAGTATTTTGACAAACTTTTAGGGGATATTCCACAAATTTTTGGGAGTTTGGTTAATATTCCACACGGATATATTATCATATGACCCCTACGGTAAGTTTTTGTGGGTAAGAATTAAAAATTTTAAAATAGATTTAAAAAAAGTGTTATTAATTTTGAAATAATTATGCAACACTCAAAAGTAATTTCATTCCTAAAATTATTAAAAGGTTATAAATGTACAGCGTCTATAATTGTTTTTCGCTGATTATTTATATGTATTAATCTACTTAAAATTAAATCATTTCGAATTTTTTTAACTGTGAAACATTTTTTTAAATAATAAAAAATAAATATATGACAGCATGAAACAAAGTTATAAGCTTTAAAAAATGCTTAAAAATACAATTATTACATTTTCTTGATAATTTAAAAAAATGTTATGCGTTTATAAGCCAAAATATTTAAGGAAAAAGAATTCAATAACATTTTTAAAAAGTTTATTGAGAATGCATTTCATTTTATGAAAGAATAATTAAAAAAATGACAATTAAAATTTTTTTAAATAATAGAATTGAAAATGCAAGGAGGAAGCAAATAAATATTTTCCAGACAGCCACCGTGAGACCCTATCACTTTTAAATTATTTTTGTTTGGAGCTGTGATTTTAAATTAGAAACTGAATTAAAAAGTACTATAAAAGAATTAAATAAATCGAAAACTGTGCGTTTTACAGAGGTTTTTAAAAATGAGAAAATATTTATTTGTCACTGAGGTTATTGAAGGGTTTTTCAACTCAAAAGTTATTAATTTTTTATATTAATTTTTGTACATGCAGCTTTTCTATATTATTTATTACATTTGGGTAAATATTATTAATTAATATTATTAAATATTTGTTTAGTCCTTTCCAAATTTTTAAACCTGCTAGTATTGTAAAATCATTCTTAAATTCCTAAAAAAATATTTTTAACTAACTTAAATTTTCTTTGAAGTTTTTAAAAATCACTGAAAATGTAAAAAAAAAATTTCTTAAAATCTTACAAATTTCCCTATAAACTTTAGAAAAATTTGTTTATTCACTTAAAACATTGAAAAATTCTTTTAAAGCTTCTAATATTTTCGTTTGAAATCTGTAAAAAGATTAAATTTTTTTAATCTTTTACAGTTCAAATTTTCTTTTTGATCTCTTCAAGTCTTGTAGATATTTTTTAAATTAACTCCATTTTTTTATGATTATTTTTTTTTTAATTTTAGGAAATTGTACATTTCTGCATTAAATTCTTCTACTTTTTTTTGAAAACTACCAAAATTGTTTTGAAATGTTTTAAAATATTCAATTTTCTCTTGAAGCTAATTTTGAAAATTGAAAAAATCATGAGCAAAATTTCCCATACATCACAAGAAAATTCTTTTTTTAATCCTATCCAAATTTTTAATCATTATGGTATTGAAAAATAATTCAAATTTTTCTTCAAATCCTGCAAAATTTTAAAATTCCTTAAAATTACTCAAGTTTGTTCTAAAATTTCATATCATGGGACAATTTTGCTTCAAAATCTTTTCCACTCTTTTTCAGAATTTTAAGAAATAATGTAAAAAAAATGTAATCTTCTTCAATTTTCATTTATAATTAATTTAAAAAATCATTTGAAAATTTTCCTATTTTTTTTATTTTTTTCAAATTTAATCTCAAAGGATCTTTTCTATCAATGATGTTTATAAACATTTATAAATATATTTTATGAAGGAGTATAATTATTTATTTGGAAATTTCGATATACAAAATTTTGGGTGCAGACAATTCATACTAATAATAAATAAACATCAATTACGCAGTTTTATTATAAACAATGTTTTCCCATTGTTTTTGAAGATCTAATAAATGTACAGTTGATAAATTAAAATTTTTTTAATTTTCAAGTTTTAAATTAAAAATTATTTAATATGAAAACAAAAATTTTGCATTGATCAATTTGGAACATTTTCAAAACAATAAAAATACAAATTTAAGACAATTTTAATTTGAACTTGTAAAATATATATTTTCAAAGCTATGTATAAAAATATTGCTAGTTATTTATATCATGAAATTGCACTGAAATCTAATATTACTGAAACTACAGTAATTTTCTACTGAGAAATTTTCGCATTTTCGCTGATTCAAATAGTCAAAATTATATTTGTTTAAAAACGATAAAATATTCAGATTAAAAAAAATTGAATTACACTAAATCTGTGTTAATTCAAACTGTAAAAAATGGCACAGAATTATAGAAGATTTCTGACTAAAGAGTTTAGTATCAATTTAAAATGGACACAGAATATCTGAAGAAATCGTTTTTGCTGGAACAGTGCAATAAAAACGATACCTTGAGATTTACTGTGACAATTTAAAATTGGTACTAAATTCTTCTGTCACCAATTATCATTCTTTGCACGTAATAGATCATATTATTCTGAAAAAAAATTAGCAACAAAATTTTTCCTGACCGTAGAATTTTATAATTACATTTGCAGGATATAGGATCAGTCGAGAAACTGGGAAAATGTAAAAAAATAAAAAATTTTAATTGATAATAATAATTACATGGTTACGAAAAAAATCATTGTCCTTAAATCCAAAATAATTATTATTGTTATATAGCCAGACAAAGCACCATTGTTCTCACGTCAAAAATAATTTTTGTTTATAATAATTAAATAGTAAAACAAAAGATCATTGCCCTTACATCCAAATTTTTTTTTTAATTTGTATAACTTAATTTTTAACTCAAAAATACCAATTTTTAAAAAATTAATTTCAATAAAGCAGTTAAATTTCAAAACAGAAAGGACGACCTTTTAACGTAATTTTTTAATTTTTCTACAAAATAATTAAATTGTTATATTAAGAATGAATTTTTAACCAAACCAGATTACATTTATACCAAAAGAGATCATTAAAAAAAAATTCGGCAACAATTTCGAATTCTCGACTCAAAAATATTAATTTTCACAATAACAGATAATTTTTAACAAAAATAGTAGAATTTTCAAAAAAACTAGTTTCATTTTCTAATAATTTAATGTACTTTTCAACCCAAGGAGATGAATTATCAGTAAATTTATTTTGATTAAACCAGTTGAACTGAGAACCAAAAAGAATGACCTTTTAAATAAATTTTTCAGTTTCCTGCAAAATAATTAAACTGTTAAGTAAAGTAAATTTTAACTAAAGAAGATTATATTTCTACTAAAATTTTTTAGCAAAAACGTTTTGTTTCTTAACCAAAATATTTTAATTTTCAATAAACTTGCTTTATTTTCTACAAATATAATTCAATTTTCAACGCTAAAAGAAGAATTTAAAAAATTATTTTCAATGAAGAAGTTAAATTTTCAACCAAAAAGGAAAAGCATTTAACAAAATTTCTTTTTTCTGTGAAATAATTTTTTAACCAAAGATTACATATTTACCAAAAGAGATAATATTCTAAATAAACAAAAAAAATTATTTTTTACAAAATAATTCAATTGTCAAATTGAATTCAAAAATATGAATTGTCACAAAGAAAAAATAATGTTCAACAAACTAGTTTTATTCTCTATAATATAATTTACTTTTTAACGCCAAAAAAGATAAATTAACAGCAAATTCATTTTTTTTGAACCAGTTAAATTTTGAAGCAAAACGTATGATCTTCTGAATAAATTTTTCAATTTCCTGCAATATAATTAAACTGTTAAGTAAAATGAATTTTAAATAAAGAAAATTATATTTCTACCAAAAGAGATAAATTTCCAATAAAAAAAAAAAATTTCCAAAAAGCAACTGAATTCTCAAGCCTAAAATAAGAATTTTACAAAAAAGATTTTTTTTAACCTAAATATTTGAATTTTCAACAAACAAATTATTTATTAAAAAATAATTGAATTCTCAACTCAAAAATATGGATTTTCCCCAAAAATATATTTCTTTTTCTATCAAAAATAGTTGAATTTGAAAAAAATAGTTACATTTTTACTAGTATAATTTAGTATTGACGCTAAAAGAAGAATTTTCAAAAAATTTATTTTCAATATAATTTGAATTTTCGAAAAACCTATTTTATTTTCTACAAATATAATTTAATTTTCAACGCTAAAAGAATAATTTAAAAAATTAGTTTCAATAAAGGGGTTTAATTTTAAAGAAAAAAAGAATTACCTTTAAACAAAATTTCGTTTTTCTGTAAAATAATTTAACTGTTAAGTAAAGTAATTAAACTGTTAAATAAATAATGAATTTTTAACTTAAGAATACTACATTTCTACCGAAAGAGATAAATTTGAAATCCAAAATAGAAAAGAATTTCCTTACAAACAATTGAATAATTAAAAAAAAATTATTTTTCACAAAATAATTGAATTCTCAAATTAAGAATATGAATTTTCACAAAAAAGATATTTTTTTTTATCAAAAATAGTTGAGTTAAAAAAAATTCGTTTTATTTTCTACTAATATAATTTAAATATTCACGCTAAAAGAAGACTTTTTAACAAATTTATTTTGAATAGAGCAGTTGAATTTCCAACCAAAAAAGGATGACTTTTAAAATTTTATTTTAATTTTCTGCAAAATAATTAAACTGCTAAGTAAAAAATGAATTTTCAACAAACTATTTTTGTTTTCTACAAATGTAATTTAATTATCAACGTTCAAAGAAGAATGAAAAAAAAGTATTATCAATATAAAAGCTGAATTTTCAAACAAAAATGAAGACCTTTAAAATTTTGTGTTCTGCAAAATATCTAAACTGTAAAGTAAAGAATGAACTTTTAACTGAATAAAATAAAATTTCTACCAAAAGAGATAAATTAAAATTTTTTACAATTTAATTGAATTCTAAACTCAAAAATATGAATTTTCATAAAAAATATAATTTTTAACAAAAAGAGTTGAATTTTAAAACCAAATAGTATTAATTTTTAGTAATATAATTTCAATCTCAACCCAAAAATATGACTTATCAGTTAATTTATTTTCATTGAACTAGTTAAATTTCGAACCGAAAAGAATGATCTTTCAACCAAATTTCTGAATTTTCTGAAAAATAATTAAACTGTTAAAGAAAATGATTTTTTAACTGAACAAGAATACATTTTTACCAAAAGAGATAAGTTTCAAAAAAAAAAGATTTTACAAAATAATTGAATTTTCACCTCAAAGATATGAATTTAAAAAAAAAAAGATCATTTTGAACAAAAATGAATTTTCAACAAACTGGTCTTATTTTCTACTCATATAATTTAATTTTTAATCGAAAAATATGAATTATTACCAAATTTATTTGCGTTACACCAGTTCAATTTCGAATAAAAAAGGATGTCCTTTTAATCATATTTGTAAATTTTCTGCATAATAATTATATTTTTATTTAAAGAATACATTTTTAACTGGAAAAGAGTACATTTATACCAAAAAAGATAAATTTTTAAACCAAAAGACAAATTTTCTACAAAATAATTGAATTTTTAATACTGAAATATTTATTTTTAATATAAAAAAGCAATTTTCAAACCAAATAGTCATATTTGCTACTAATTTGTTGAAATTTTAGTCCGAAAAGAAGTTTCTGAAAAAAAAATTTCAGCCATAAGAGATGAATTTTCGACAAAGAAAGAGAATTTTTCTTACACCATAAAAATGAATTTTCGAACAAAAAGGACGAATTTTGAATAAAGCAATTGAATTTTTAACCGCGAAAGATGAAAAATTCGACCAAAATAGTTGAATTTGCAACAAAATAATTAAATCTTCAACAAGTTGGTTGAATTTTTAATCAAAGAAAATGAATTTTAACCCAAAATGATTAATTTTCATCAAACTGTTTAAATTTTTAACCATAAATATAAAATAATCATATAACATAATTATTATTATATTATTATATAATATAAATTTCCAAAACAAATAGATGAATTTTCAAATTAATTATTAAAGAATTGATCTGAGGCTTTCCTAACAATTTGATTTCTTTAAAAAGCAAACTGAATATCTTTAAACCAAATTTACAAAATCACCATAAAATGTTTCTATTGTAATTTGAAAAAGGATCATCCTAAGAACCAAAATAATTTTTTTCAAACAGAAAAAAATTGCGCACAAATAAAAAAAAGCAAAGTAAAATGAGAAGAAAACCAACCAAAATTTTTCCTTCTCTTTTTTTATATTTATTTCGTCTTTTTTATTTTTAGCATTATCCAATCACAAAAAATAAATTTTTAATAATATTTATTTGCTTCATACCATTTTTGCATTAACCAAAAAGTAATATTTATCAAACTTTACACTATATTATAAACTATATATAATTTTTTTGTCTTGGTTAATTATATGTTCCTTACATCCAAAATATGATATGATATTTATACTAATGTTATTAATTGTATAATTGGTCAAAATAATATTTTTCCTACATGTAAAATAATATTGTCAGTTATTTTCCGTAAAATATTTTATATAAATTTTCATTTTACTTATTATTTAAAGATTTTATATACTGACTATATGGAATTTCATTATGTCATCCTTAGATGATTGTTATTATATATATATATAATAGTTTTGCAAAAAATCATTGTCCTTACAAGCATAATAAGTTTTTATAAATAGTGATAATTGTATGGTTAGACAAAACATCATTTTCGTTAAGTGCAAAATATTTTGTTATCAATGATAATAATTACACAATCGCAAAACATCATTTTTTCATACATATAACATCATTTCTTATAATTAATAATTATAATACCAATATAGTGAGGCAAAAAATCATTGTCCTCCATATGCAAAATGATTTTTTAAAGTAATTTTCCTCACAATCTATTATATTAATTTTCATTTTATT
>NC_046660.1:15135735-15150996 GCF_010883055.1 Belonocnema kinseyi
AAGTATATGTAGTACAAAATTAAAACAAAAGTTTTCAGAACAACATATTATGTTTAGATTTATGTTATCAATTTTATAGTTAGGCAAAACATCATTGTTATTATATGCAAAATAATTGTTTAAAGTAATTTTCCTTAAACTGTATTAAAATAATTTTCATTAGTATCTAAACTTTTAGATATAGAATATATAGGTGAATAAGTCAATTTTAATATAGAAAAATCACTGTATCACCATAAAATACTGCGGATGTATATTTGGTACAAAAGTGAAACAAACTTTTTTAGAAAAATATATAATATCTAGATTAATATTATTAATTGCATAATTAGATGAAAAGTCATTGCCTGTGCAATTTATATCATTTTTTACAGTAATTTTCATTAAAACGTTTTATAATACTTTTAACACACACACACATACACACACACATATATATTTATATATATATACGTAAAATACTGCGGAAAAGTATAATGTGGTATAAAAGTGAAACAAAATTATTTTTAAAAAGCATGTGCTATTTATATTATTGTTATTAATTGTATAAGTAGACAAATCGATTTTGTCTTCACATGTAAAATAATTTTTTAAAGCGATTTTCAATCAAACATGTTATAATACTTCTGATTTTACATGTTGTATCTAAAAATATTATATATAGCGTATTTAAGTAAATAAGTCTATTTTATTACGTTTTTAGGAAAATATATATGATATTTAAATTGATGTTATTAACCCTTTCCGGCATACATTTTTCAGGAAAACAAGTTTTCATGAAAATTGGTATACAGGGGTTTTTGGGGTCGCTGATTACGAATCTGAATTTAGATTTTGAAAATTCAAAATGGCGGCTAACATTTGGCATATTTTATATTTTTTCTGACAATTGATTTACGGGGGTTTTTGGAATCACTAATCACGAATCTGAACTTAAATTAAGAAAATTCAAAATGGTGGATCCAATATGGCGACTTAAATTAGGAATATTTTAGGATTTTTTTTTTTAGAATTGGTATACAGTTGTTTTTTGGAGTCGCTAATCACGAGTCCGAACTCAGATTTTAAAAATTAAGAATGGAGGATCCAATTTGGCGGCCAAAATTTGGGATTTTTTTATTTTGAAAATTGGTGTACATGGGTTTTTTGGTATCTCTGATCAAGAATCTGAACTTAGATTTTGGACTTTCAAAATGACGGGTCAAAATTCAAAATATTTCTAAATTTTTTTTTAATCCAAAATTATTCCAAGTTTCGGGCGCCATCTTGGATCCACCATTTTAAATGTGCAAAATCTGAGTTCATATTCGTGATCACTGACCCCAAAAACCCCTGTATACCAATTTTCAGATAAAATCCAAAAATATTCCCAATTTCTGAAATACGGTATTCCCACCATGCCGCAAAGGATTAATTGATAGGTTAGGGAAAAAGTCATTATCCTTTCATGCAAAATAATTTTTGAAATTAATTTTCCTTGAACTGTATTATATGAATTTTATTTAGCATCCAAAGATTTGATATATAGAGTATTTGAGTGAGTAAGTCAATTCTTTTATCACAAAATTATTGTGTCACCGTAAAATACTGCGGAAGAGTGTATGCGGTACAAAATTGAAAAAAAACGTTTTTAGAAAAACATATGATATCCTGAACAATGTTATTAATTATATAATTATATCAAACGTCACCCCTGCATGTAAAATAATTTTGTAAAGTAATTTTCATTGAAATATGTTGATATACTTTTTATTTTACATACATTATCGAAATATTTGATATGTAGACTATATAAGTGAATAATTCGATTTTATCGCAAAATCATCGCGTCGCCCTAAAATACTGCGGAAGTATATGTTGTCAAAAAAAACTTTTTTCGAAAAACGTATGATATTTAGAATATTTTTAGTAATGTTATAATTAGACAAAACTGCATTCTCCTCACATGTAAAATAATTTTGTAAAGTAATTTTCATTGAAATATCTTGACATACTTTTTATTTTACATACATTATCTAAAGATTGAATATATAGGCTATATAAGTGAATAATTCGATTATATCGCAAAATCATCGCGTCACCCTAAAATACTGCGGAAGTATATGTTGTCAAAAAAAACTTTTTTCGAAAAACGTATGATATTTAGAATATTTTTAATAATGTTATAATTAGACAAAACTGCATTCTCCTCACATGTAAAATAATTTTGTAAAGTAATTTTCATTGAAATATCTTGACATACTTTTTATTTTACATACATTATCTAAAGATTGAATATATAGGCTATATAAGTGAATAATTCGATTTTATCGCAAAATCATCGCGTCGCCCTAAAATACTGCCGAAGTATATGTTGTAAAAAAAAACTTTTTTCGAAAAACGTATGATATTTAGAATATTTTTAGTAATGGTATAATTAGACAAAACTGCATTCTCCTCACATGTAAAATAATTTTGTAAAGTAATTTTCATTGAAATATCTTGATATACTTTTTATTTTACATACATTATCTAAAGATTGAATATATAGGCTATATAAGTGAATAATTCGATTTTATCGCAAAATCATCGCGTCACCGTAGAATGCTGCGGAAGTGTATGTGGTACAAAAGTGAAATACTCGAGATGCGTCAAGTGTCAGAAAATTACTGCGCGAGATTGTGACGTCCTTGAGGCACTACCGTTTTGCGGTTGTTACACAGGAGTTTATAGGACGTCGACCACTGTGATAATAATTTATATACTCTTTCCTATACTTTCTGCAGACATGCTTCCGTATTACCATTCGAAGGTGATTAATCATTTAATAGATCGTAAAACTGCATACCGTTTGTCAGATTTCAATATACCTGCTTTCATTTATAAATTTCTCACAATTTTATTATACCGTAGAACGGGGCTTAGCGGCGCGTGTGGGGTAAACCGGCTCACCCGCAACTTCATTCTTTATTATTAACTAGACTATTATGTGCGCGCATGCGCGCGCTCACTTTTATACTCATTTTTATCATTAACCCAATTTTCTAATAACAATTTATTTGCTAAAATTTTCTGAACACTTATATTTTTTTTTACATTTTACGTAACGTTGTTTTAAACCCTTTTACCTTCCCACACCCTAACTTCAGTTGCGTAACATTTTTTTGTATTAGTTTAAAAAACTTAATAGACGTTTTGGGAATAAAAATGGATTTTTAGGATGAAGTGCGGCGTAGAAATAAATTAATCAATATTTTGACGTAACGCAAGAATGCTTTTTTGGTATTTTTTGAGTTACACGCATTTTCAAATTATTTACAAGGAAAGAAGTATCAGCCGTTTTTTTAGAATTATATAAGTTTTATCATTTTCATGAGACAATTAGAAAAGAATTTTAAATATTTAAAATGTGTCAAAAAAGGAATGTAGAAGATTTGAAAAATATATATTTTATTTTAATGGATTTTACAAATTATTAAAAAAAAATTTAGCCTTTTCAAAAGATATTTATGCCTTTTATAATTTTAGAAGAAATAATAAATATTCCATTTTAATGAAAACATTCAAATAATGTTTACATTATATTCTCATTCAAATTTGAAACTGGACTTCTCTACATTTAATTTATTAATAAGCTTTCTAGCTAAGTTGAAAAAAATTAAAATATGTGTACATATAATTTAGAAAATTGAATTTAAATACTCATTTCACAATATTTATGTTACTAAATATTAAACAATTTAAATACTATCTTTTTGTAATTTCATATTTTATTTTTTATTATTAAATTTTAAAAAATATTCTTGTAACAATGAATAAACCAATTTAAAATTTATTTAAATTATATTTAATTTAAAATTTGTAAATAATTTAAAAATATGAAATTCGAATATAATATTAGCATAAAAAATTATAAGCATGTATAATATAATATTATTAACCCTTATAATTTGCTAATATAGATATTATTTAATTTTAATCTAAAAAAAATAAGTTTGTCAAACATTAAATCTTTAACATAATTAAATAATTAATAAAAATAAATAATAATTAATAAAATAATAATATAAATAATATAAATATAACATAAATAAAAATAAAAAATAATATTAAATAATAAAAAATTAATATAATAAATTTATTTAATTGTAATTTAGCTTATAATAACTTTACGTTTTAACCCCAATTCTTAATTATATTTCATATAATAATATTATTAAACTTGATGATTTCGCAATATATCTATTAATTTAATAATCGTTTTTTTTAAATTAAATTTTAAGATAAATTTTAACTAATTATTACTTTAACAAATATAGCTCTCATATTAAATAGTCAATAAATTTTGATAAGATAACGTTAAAATAAAAATACGATATTATTTAATTTTAATCCAAAACTAATAAGTTTTTCAATATCAAATTATTAAAATAATTAAAACATTAATATAATAAACTTATATATTTGTAATTTAGCTTATAATAATTTTACGTTTTGATAAGAAATTTAATTATGATTTTTATAATATTATTAAACTTGATGATTTCGCAGTATATCTGTCAATTTAATAATCTTTTATATTATTTAAAAGAATTAAATTTTAAGATAGACTTGAAATAATTATTACTTTAACATTGAATAAACCAATTAGAAATTTATTATTGAAAATAACAACTGTTATTGCAAGTGAAAATTAAGACACAAATTAAAGTAATTATTGGCGATCGATAAAATTAGAAATCTAGTTTTAAGTTCGATTAATTTTATACACTTAAAACAGAGGTCGCCAGTCCCCATTTTTTTCTACGAAATATTTATAATTGGAGCTGAAAATTTATCTCTATGATTTAAGATTTAAATAATTTGTTGAATTTTTTATTTTAAATACAATAATTTTTTTTTAATTGATCTTTTTTGAGTAAAAATATCCTGATTTTAAAATTCAACTACTTCGTAGAAAGTTGAACTACTTTGTTAAAAATTTATTTTATAATTAAACGATTTATTATTTAAATAGGAAATGCATCTGTTTAGTTTAGAAGTTGAACATTTTTATTATTTTTATTGGCTTAAAATAAAAATATTATATTTTTCTTTAAAACTTTATTTAATATATTTAAAAGTTAAAGTACTCTGTTTAAAAATAATTTTTTGCTTAGATATTCATAATTTTAGTTAAAAATTCATATTTTCGGTTCCAGTTTAACTATTTTGTAAAAAACAATAGTTGTGTTGAAAAAATATATTTGTTTTGTTCAAAATTCGTACTTTGAAATTTAACTGCTTAATACTTAGATAAAAATTGAACGACTTTTTTCAAAATTGATTTTTTTATTGATGATTCAACCTTTTTAGTTTAAAATTCATTTATTTGGTAGAAAATGCAACTATTTTTCAGAAATTCTTCTTCTTTTTCTTGAGAATCAATTTTTTAAACTAAAAATTTCACTATTTCATTTTTGGTTGACAATTTATCATTTTTAGTTAAAAAGTCAACGATTTTGTACCAAATACACTTTTTTTTGTAGAAGATTTATATTTTTGGGTTTAAAGTTCAACCATTTTGTAGAAAACCTGCCTGTTTTTTTATTTAAATATTTTGTAGAAAATTTTTGTTTATGAATTAAACAGTTTTTCATTTAAGATTAAAATCCTTTTATCTTGAACTATCAGTCATTATATTTTTGTTGATAATTAATATTTTGGTTAAAGTCAACTGCTATTAATTTAAAATAATTCTGTGGTAAAAATATCAGCTATTATATTTTTGGGCGGAAAATTAGTCTTTTTGAATAAAAATTCAACAACTTGCTTAAGACTTAAGCTATTTTTTAAAAAATTCATTTCTTGTTTTTGAAAATTCAACTATTTTGTTCAAGATTTAAACTTTTTTGTAATTCATAATTTTGTAGAAAATTCTTATTTTTAGGTTAAGAATTCAAGTATTTGGTTAAAACTATTTTGTTGAAATACTTGTTTGAAAATTGATATACTTTTTTAAAAATTAATTAATTTGGTTCATGATTCATAATTTTAATTTAAAACTTATATCTGTTTCGTAAAAAATTGAATTATTTTGTTAGAAATTATTCCTTTATTTGAAATTAAATTTTATTAACTAAAAATTAAACTATTCCATTTTTGGTTAAAATTTCATGTATTTTGTTAAAAATACTTCTTTTTTGGTTGAAAATACAACTACTGGAGTAGAAGAAAAATTAACTATTCTGTTTGAAATTATTTTTTTTTGTCAGTTAAAATTTAATTTTAGTAATTATATATTCAACTACTCCATTGTTTTGTAAAACTGAATCTTTTTTTTTTAGTTCAAAATTTGTGTATTTTGTTGAAAATTGAATAATTTGTTAAATTAAACTGTTTTGGTTTTAAAATAAAAATATTTTTGGTAGCAATATCAACTATTAAATTTTCCGTTGAGAATTCAACTTAATTAAAATTTGAACAACGTATTTAAAAATAAATTTTTTGTTTATTGAAGATTTACAATTTTAGTTACAAAAATATATTTTTAAATTAATTTTTCTAACTGAAAATTTAAGTATTCCATTGTTGGTTGCAAACTAATATTTTTTTAGTTGAAAATTCATGTATTTTTTTGAAAATTCGTCATTTGTGGTAGAAAACATCTCATGCTTAAAAGTTTTTTCTATTAACAAATTTTAAATATTTGTTTAAAAATTAATCTATTTTGTTGTGGATGCAGCATTTTAATTTTAAATTTCACGAAAATTACAAATTATTTGGTGGGAAAACCTTCCTACAGCAAATAATGCAACCTGGAGCAAATAATAATTAATTAAAAATACCAATATATACATAAAATAATTAATCTATTTTAATTAATAATTAAGTAAAAACAAATAATGGTTAATTGCGAAGATTTTCACTGTTAAAAACTAATTACACCCACAATGATCGAATTTTCTTTTCTCACTTAAGTAACCAATCTCAGATTACGATTTCACTGGTCATTAAAAAAAAAATTTCGTAATGACCCTCATTATGAGAGACAAATGGCAACTTTTAATTTCTGCTCTGATTTGTATTGGCACTTTTTAGCTACCGCAACGCCCTTTGTCGGTTGGTCGATTGCCCGTTCCAAACCAATTAAGTAAGTCATTATATCCTCGAGTACCTCAAGAAAAAAGATAAAACAGCCTGTGCTAGTCTCGTGCTTACGTAAATTGCACGACAATTGAGCTTCACCGCTAACAATAAAATTACAGACTCCACAGTACAAAATCCTATCAAAATAGGAGAAATAGGGAGATTTTTAAAATAAAAATAGGGAAATTATAGGGGAATACATTTTTTTAAACAAAATTAATTTTTGTTCCAGGATGTATTCAATAGAAAACGTTTAAATCACTTATACGATCTATTAAATCCTACCCTTACCAGATGCTTATAACGTTTAATTCAATAAATTTTTTCAAAAATGTTGAAAAAATAGATAAAAATCTACTAAAATACAATTTTGTTTAACGAACTATAACTGTAAAACTATACAAAATATTAACAGCAATTCAAAATTAAAAATGTTTAGCTTCCTGCTATCTATTAAATTTTATGCTCTCCAGATGTTTATACTAATTTAATCAATAAATTTTTTCAGAAATATAGCGAAAACTAATAAAAATCTACTAACATGCAAAATATTAATAGCAGTTCACCGATCGAAAATTTCAGTTTCCTGGCATCTATTAAATTTTATCCTCTCCAGATGTTTGCATTGATTCAATCAATAAATTTTTTCCAAAAACTAGAGAAATTTATATAAATTGACTAAACTAGAATTTTGGTAAACAAAATTTAACATTTAATTTTTTTAAACGTTTGTCTGAAAATTTGCAGCTTCCTGCAATATTTTAAATATTACTTTGTCCAGATGTTTATATTGTTTGATCTAATACATTTCTTTCAAAAATGAAGCACAATATAATAAAAATCGACTAAAGTAGCATTTAGTTTAACGAACTTTCATATTTTATTTTATAAATACAGTTTTTTTTTGTTCACTCATTATGTAAAAACATGTTCCATAAGATGATTAAGGTTCCTGAAATTTAAAATAGAGAAAAATAGGGTTTACCCCTAAACTTTAAGAAATACCATTTTTACCAATTCTTAATCTCATTTTTTCGAAAACTATGAAAAATGTTAACACCAGTTCAAAGCTCAAAATTTTCAGCTTCCTGCAATCTATTAAATTTTATCCTCTCCAGATGTTTATATTTTTTAATTCAACACATTTGTCCAACAACATAAAAAAATTGATAAAAATCGACTAAAGCAGCATTTAGTTAACAGAACTTTCACATTTTATTTTTAAAAAAGTTGATTTTTAGTTTACTTGATATGCAAAAAACCTTTTTTTAAGAGATTATTAAGGTGCCTGGCCTTAAAAATAAATAAAACTGGGGTTTTATCCCTAAAATTCAAGAAATTTATTTTTCAACGAATCCAAATCTCAATTTTCTTTTAAATCTATACAAAATATTAATAGCAGTTCATCGTCCAAAATTTTCAGTTTCCTGGAATTTACTAAACTTTACCCTCTCCAGATGTTCACATTGATTTAATCAATAATTTTTTTGCAAAAACTAGAGAAATTGATAAAAATTGACTAAACTAGAATTTTGTTAAACAAAATTTAACATTTAATTTTTTTAAACGTTTGTTTGAAAGTTTGCAGCTTCCTGCAATATTTTAAATTTTACCCTCTCCAGATGTTAATATTGTTTGATTTAATACATTTCTTTCAAAAATGAAGAATAATATAATAAAAATTGACTAAAGCAGCATTTAGTTGAAAGAACTTTAACATTTTATTTTTTTTATGTTGGTGTTTAGTTTACTTACTATGCAAAAAACAATTTTTATTAGATTATTGAGGTTTCTTCGCTTCAAAATAAATAAAAATGTGTTTTTATTTCTAAAATTTAAGAAATATATTTTTTACCAAATCAAAATCTCAATTTTCTTCAAATCCATTCAAAATACGAGTAGAAGTTAATGGCTAAAAATTGTTAAGCTTCTGCAGCCTATTAAATTTTACCCTTTCCAGATGTTCATATTGTTTCATTCAATACATTTTTCCAAAAATATTTTAAAAATTGATAAAAATCGACTTGAATAGAATTTAATTTTACGAACTTAAAATCTTTTTAAAAATATTCCTTTTTAATACACTTACTATGTAAAGAACATGTTCCATGAGATTATTGAGGTTCTTGAGCTTCAAAGCAAAGGAAAATGGGGGTTAATTCCTAAAACTGAAGAAATATCATTTTTACCGATTTAAAATCTAATTTTTCTCGAAAGCCATACAAAATATTAATAGCAATTCATAGTTCAATATTTTCAGCCTCCTGTAATCTATTAAATTTTACCCTCTCCAGATGTTTATATTGTTTAATTCAATACGTTTTCTCAAAAATGAAGTAAACATGGATAAAAATCGACTAAAACAGCATTTAGTTAAAAGAACTTCAACATTTTATTTTTAAAAAAGTTTGTTTTTAGTTCACTTACTATGCAAAAAACATTTTCCATGAGATTAATAATGCTCTTTAGCTTTTAAGTGAAGAAAAATTGGGGTTGATTCCTAAAATTGAAGAAATATCATTTTCACCCATTCAAAATCTTATTTTTCACAAAAAATATACAGAATATTAATAGTAGTTCATAGTTTAAAATTTGCATCTTCCTGGAATCTATTAAATTTTACCCTCTCCAGATGTTTATATTGTTTAATTCAACACTTTTTCCCAAAAATGAAGTAAACATGGATAAAAATCGACTAAAACAGCATTTAGTTAAAAGAACTTCAACATTTTATTTTTAAAAAAGTTTGTTTTTAGTTCACTTACTATGCAAAAACATTTTCCATGAGATTAATAATGCTCTTTAGCTTTTAAGTGAAGAAAAATTGGGGTTGATTCCTAAAATTGAAGAAATATCATTTTCACCCATTCAAAATCTTATTTTTCACAAAAAATATACAGAATATTAATAGTAGTTCATAGTTTAAAATTTGCATCTTCCTGGAATCTATTAAATTTTACCCTCTCTAAATGTTTATATTGTTCAATTCAATACTTTTTTCCGCAAATAAAGTAAACATTCATAAAAATCGACTAAAGAAGGATTTATTTAAATGAGCTTCAACATTTTATTTTTTCAAATGTTGGTTTTTAGTTCACTTACCATGCAAAAAAAAACACTTTTCATGAGATTATTAAGGTTCCTGGCCTTAAGAATAAATAAAACTGGGGTTTTATTCTTAAAATTCAAGAAATTTATTTTTCAACGAATCAAAATCTCAATTTTCTTTTAAATCTATGCAAAATATTAATAGTAGTTCATCGTCCAAAATTTTCAGTTTCCTGAAACTTATTAAATTTTACCCTCTCCAGATGTTTATATTGTTTCAATCTATGCATTCTTCCAAAAATATAGCAGAAATTGATATAAATCGACTAAAATAAAATTTAGTTTAACGAACTTAAAATCTTCTTGAAAATTTTCCCCTTTAAAATTAACTTTAAAATTTGTAATTTTTAAACTATATAAAATCATAATAGCAATTCATAGTTTAAAATTTTCAGCTACCTGAAATATATTAAAGTTTAACATCTCCAGATGTTTATATTGTTTAATTCAATACCTTTTTCAAAAATATAACAAAAATTGGTAAAATTCAACTAAAATAGCATTTATTTTAGCGAACATCAAGATATACATCTGGTAGGATAAATTTTCATAGATATCAGCAAGCTGAATAATTTAGAACTGAGAACTGCTATTTATATCTTAAATATTTTTCGAAAAAAATTAAATTTTTGATCAGTAAAAATAATCTTTTTTTCAAATTCAGACAAAAAACAACTTTTCTTCACTTTGAAGCTCATGAATCTCAATATGTAATCCCATGGAACATATGTTCTTTAAATAGTCAGTGCACTAAAATCACACGTTTTCAAAAGTAAAAAATTTAATGTTCGTTAAACAAAATGCTATTTTATTCAACTTAAAAAATTTTTTCGAAGAAGCTATTGAATTATACTATATAAGCATCTGGAACATTAAGATATACATCTGGTAGGATACATTTTCATAGATTTCAGGAAGCTGAATAATTTAGAACTAAGAACTGCTATTCATATTTTGCATAGTTTTCGAGAAAAATTAGGTTTTTAATCGGTAAAAATTATATTTCTTTAATTTTAGAAATAAAATCTAATTTTTCTTAACTTTGAAACTCAGGAAACTTCCTTAATAATATCATAGAATATCTCCTTCACACAGTCAGTAAACCGAAAATAAACGTTTTTAAAAATAAAATCTTAAAGTTAGTTAAAAGAAATTCTATTTTAGTTTATTTTTATAGATTTTTCCTATATTTTTGGAAAAATCTATTGAATTAAACAATATTAACATCTGGAAAGGCTGAAATTTAATAGATTGTAGGAAGCTAAACAATTTGCAACTTTAAAGTACTATTCATATTGTGCATTTTTACAGGAGAGCTAATTTTTTAAGCTAAAAAGTCCATTGTTTCAGAAAAAAGTTTATTTTTCAACAAAAATTTAATTTAAATCTAAAAAGATGAATTTTTCATTTAAAACGACCAATTTTCTACAAAACAGTTAAATTGACAATAAAAAAAATTTCTCTAAACAAATTGATTATTTTTTGAAAAAATATATAAATTTTAAATAAAATATTTGAATTTTACAACAAATAGTTCAATTTTTAAAATATAAAGATGTATTTTTAACAAAGAAGATTATTTAAACCGAGAACAATTAATTGTTATTTTTAAAATATCACTTTGCCACCATAAATAAAATTTCGATCCAACAGGACGCACTGTCAACAAAACATTTGAATTTTTAAAAATTAAAAAATAATAACTTCAAAAAAATAGTTAAATTGCTATTAACAAAATGTTATATTTTACAAAAGACTATTGAATTTTTGAGCAAAAAAGATAACTTGAACCAAATAGTTGCAATTTCAACAAAATAATTATTTTTTTTTAATATTTGCATTTTTAATGAAATAGTTGAATTTTCAATGAAATAATTAAAATTTTGAACAAAATGTATAATTTTTTTAACAATTTTTTTAATCAAAAGAGATATACCGTCAAGGAAAAACAGTTGCATTTTCAACTAAATAGTGAAATTTTTGAGTCAAAAAAAACCAAAGGCAAGTATTTTCAATCTGAAAAGTTGAATTTTCATAAGAAATTGCATTCTAAATAAAGAAAAAGAAAATTGCAATCGAGAAAGATGACTTTTTCACGAAAAATAATAAATTTTTCAACCAATAAGACGATAATTGAGCAAAAGAGTGGAATTAAAAAAAAATTTTTTTTAACGAAATAGTGGAATTTGTAACATATCAATTAAATTATTCAACAATATATTTTAATTCTTAACGATATAGTTTAATTTTCAGGATATAAAGATAATTTGTCTAGCAAATATGAAATAATTAAATTTTTAGGCCAAAGAAACTAGATTAATTTTCAACAAAAAAAGTTTATTTAAAATAATAAAGATTAATGTTTGGGAAGGAAAGATAAACGTTCCATCCAAAAGAACGCATTGTGAACAAAATTTTTCAATTTTTCACCGAAAAAGACAACTAACAAAATCGTTACAGTTACAATAAAAAAATTAAACTTTCAACAAAAGAGTTTAACTTTTATCTAAATAGTTGTGTTTTCAAGCAGCAAATATTAATTTTCAACTAAACGGTAGAATTTTTAAATAAAAAAGATCAAACATATAAAAAAGAATTTTAAATAAAATAGTTGAATTTTTAAGTCAAAAATATGAGATTTTAACAGAAAAGTTCATTCCTAATAAAAAAAGGAGGAACTTTCAATCAAAGAAGATGACTTTTCAACCAAAAATAATAAATTTTTTGACAAAAAATGATGTACTAGATGAATTTTTTAGCAAAAGGTTAATTTTCTAGCAAAATATGAATTTTTTAATAAACAAGAAAAAACTCTCAACTAAAAATAGAACAGATCAATAGATAAAAATTAATTTTTAACAAAGCAGTTCAACTTTAAACCAAGTAATTATCTTTTTCAACAAGAGAAATAAATTTTTAACTAGAGTGATGAAGTTTTGACTAAGATAATTTAATTTTTGGTCAAAAAATTAATTTTTATATGAAGAAATATGAGTTTTTATAAAATATGTAATAATTTTAGTTAAAATTATCAATCTTTAATCAACAAAATGAATTTCAAACAAAGAAGTTTAACTAAAAAAGATTTTTTTGAATCAAAATTCAACAAAAAAAGACGAATTTTTGACAAAACAGTTAAATTTTGAACCAAACAATCTGAATTTTTAACAATAATTTAATATTTAATATTTTAACCATAACATTTGTTTATTTTATATAAAAAAAGTTGTATTTTCAACTAAAAAGGATGCATTTTAAACCGAATTTTTTAAATTTTTTACAAAAGAAACTAATTTTTTATCCAATAAAATGTATATCAGAAAGATTAATTCTAAATGGTAAATACAATAGCAGAATTTTCTATTTAAAAAAATTAACTTTAGGCCTCAAAAGGTTGGATTTTATATTCATTCCTCCTCAGTCAGTTTTTTTTAAAGCGAAAAACCGATAAGAAGGGGAAAAATGAAAGAGAAAAGAGAAAAAATGTATTTTGAAATTCCAAAAATTGCAAAAATAAGGAAAATTAAAAAAGAATTTCTCTTGCTGCCTACCTTATTTTTAATCCACGACTTGCAGATAAAATATTATTCCAGATAGTTGATCCTGAAGATGAGGATCCTGAAGATGGTGAAAATCTTGAAGATACCGAAGGTTACTTCAAAGATTATGAATATAATTCAAGATTTTTTTTAAAGATGAACCCTTTCATCTCATCATCAGGTTAATATTTATTAACCACCACTTAACACGATTAAATCCAAACCCGAAATTTCTTCATTTGTTTCCAAACTCACTAATAATCCCGATTTTTTATTTTGCCCCTTTATAAATCCCGGCCTTGAAACTTTCCCCTATTTTGACAATTTCACCCAGTTGAGAATGTTCTTTTTGCGTTTCGAGTTAGGAATGAAAATTCAAAAAATTAAAATCCATCTCGCGAAGCACGTTTCCTTAATCCGCTCACCAACTACCTCCGGTAGATCGCGGCCTCTGCTATCAGAATGAAGGTTTTTCTTAAGGCCTCGTCTTACTTATGGCGCAGCCCCCACCAGCATGTGCTCTTCACCTGGGGCCACGGTTCATTCTGAGATTGTCTGGGCATGAAAATGAGTTTGAAACGGTACACTTTCGTTCACCAGTTAATTCGTCTCGATCGATTCTGAGTGACATTAGTTTCAATCCTCGCAAACGTGCCCAGCAAAGACAAGATTTTCGCTAGAATTAGAACTGATGCAAGAAGCAGTGGGAAATGGGTCACTGATTGAAAGTAGACAGGATTTTCACTGGAAATTCATCTAGGGCGCAAAAGAGTCATTTAGGGACCGTTCAGAAATATAAACTGCGTTAGCAATTTGAGGGGTTCAGGCCAAAAAATTCGGTGACCGTCCTTCAGTCCATCTGTCGTTCTATTGAGGGTAGGATAAGTTGTGGGATTAAAGTAGGGAAAATAAGGGGAGGAAAATTTAAGAGAACAAGTGAAAAAATAGTGAGAAAAAGTAAAGGAAGGAGAATGAAAAGTGGAGGAAATTATTTTAAATGAGGGAGTGGGAAGTAGGAAAATGAGGGGAAACAAGGGGTTAGGGCAATTGGAACAGCGAAGGAAAGAGGGTGTGGGATATGAGGAAATAGGGACGTGAGGGATATGAAGAGAAATGAAGTAAGGAAAGCAAGAGTTAATTATGGGAGGGTAAATGAGGGAGGGGTTCAGGAGGAGAGAGTAAGCAAGAAAATAAGAGTAGGAAAACAAAGGGGAGGGAAAGCAGAGGCAATTAGGGAAGAGGGAATGAGATAAAATTAGAGGGGGAAAGTGATAAGTGGAGGAAGTTAAGATGAATGAAGCATGGAAAGTAGGGAAATTAGGGGAATAAGGAAGTAGGGACAATGGAGAAGGGAGGGCTGGAAAATAAAGGGTTGTAAAGTAAGGGTCATGAGGGAAGCGGAAGTGAAGGGAAATGAGTATAGGGCAAGAACGGCAAGTAAGGGGTGTGAATGTAGGGGAACTGAGAGGTGCTGAAGTTGGGGAAGTGAGAGGAAGTGGGGATTGGG
>NC_046660.1:15151096-15156869 GCF_010883055.1 Belonocnema kinseyi
AGGGATTTAAAAGAATGATGGAAGAAGAAATGAGTAAAAAGGAGAAGCGGAAAAATTTAAAGTGGGGGAAGGGATGGTAAATGAGGGAATAGGAAGAAGGGATAATAATGGGAAATGAGGGATTAGGGAAATAGGAAGAGTTATGTAAAGAGAGTACAGGGTATAAGAAGATAGGGAAGTAAGGTACATTAGGGAAGGGAAAGTAAGGGAAGTGAAGGGTAATTAGTGAGGGTTAATGAGGGCAGGATTCATGAGGGGAGACGAAGTATGGAAATAAGAGTAGGAAAACAAAGAAGAGAGGAAGTAGAGGGAATAAGAAAAGAGGAAATAAGAGAAAATTAGGAAGGGAAAGTGATACGTGGGATAAGTAAAGGTGAATGAGAGCATGGAAAGAAGGGAAATTACGGGAATTAGAAAATAGGGGCAATGGAGAACGAAGGATTGGGAAAATGAGGGGTTGTGAAGTTGGGGTTCTGAGGGAAGAAAAAGTGTGAAACGTAAGGGTTGATGAGTGGATGGGATACAAGAGGAGAGGTTATTGAGAAAATGAGGAGAAAGAGGTTAACAAGGGAAGAGAAAAAAAATTAAGGAAAGAAGAAGCAGGTGGAATAAGGTTACGGGAATTGGGGGGAAATGAATAGAGGGCAAGAAAGGCTAATAAGAGGTGTGGATATAGGGGCAGTGGGAGATGTTAAAGTAGGGAAAGTGGGAAAAAATAATGGAAGAACAAATAAGGGAAAAAGAAAAGCAGAAAAATCAAAAGTGAGGAAAGTGATGGAATATGAGGGAATTAGAAGAAGGGATAATAATGGGACATGAAGGTTTAGGGAAACAGGATGAGTGAAGTAAAGAGAATACAGGCAAAAAGAAGATAGGGAAGAAAGGGACATAATGGAGGCGGAAGTAAGAATGAGGGGTAATAAGGGGATGCTATATGAGGGAAGGGTTCATAAGGAGAGGGTGAGTGAGAAAATGAGACTAGGAAAACAAAGGGAAGAAGGAGTAGAGAGAATTAGGAAAGAGGAAATAATAAAAGATAGGGACGAAAAGTAAAAAGTGGAGCAAGTAAGGCTGAAAAAATGTGTGATTGTAAAGTAAGGGCCGTCCATCCGTCGTTATATTTTTTCAAAAGAAGAAATAAGGTAAGGAAAGTAAATTGAAATAAGGGTAGGGTAAGTTATGGTAAAAAAGAAGGGAAATGAAAGTAGCGGAAATAAGTGGAGGGAAAATAAAGAGAACAAGGGAAAGAAAATAAGGGAAAATAAGGGAAGGAAAGTGAAAAGTGGAGAAATGATTGTAAAGACGGGAATTTGAAGTAGGGCAAATGAGGGAAAATGAGAGTTTAGGGAAATAGAAACAGTGAAGGAAAGAGGGTGTGGGATATTAGGAGATAGGGAAAGGAAAGTAAGAAGAGTGAGGGGCTATCGGGGGAGGCTAAATGAGGGCGGATTCGTGAGGGGATGAGGGGAGGGGATATGAGAGGAGAGTTATTAGGGGAAATGAGGGGAAGAGAGTTAAGCAGGAAAGAGATGTAAAGAGAATTAAGGAAAAAAGCAGGTGCAGGAAGTAAAGGGATAAGGAAGTAGGAGGAAATGAGGAGAGGGTAAATGAGGGGAGGAAAGTAGGAAAATGAGAGTAAGGTAAATAAGGAGAGGGAAAGCAAAGAGAATGATGAAAGAAAGAATGAAGGGAAAAGAAGGGCGGAAAAGTTAAACGTAGTTGAAGTGATCGTAAATGAGAGAATAAGAAGTAGGGATAATAATGCGAAATGAGGGGTTAGGGAAATGTGGAGAGTGAAGTAAAGAGGGTATAGGCAATGAGAAGATAGGAAGGTAAGAGACATAAGGGAAGGGAAAGTGAGTGGTAATAAAGAAAGGGTTAATGAGGGATGAGTTCAGGAGGAAACGGTAAGTGAGAAAATGAGAGTAGGAAAACAAAGGGGATTATAAGTGGAGGGAATTAGGAAAGACGAAATATGAGAAAGTTAGGGACGAAAAGTAAAAATTGGAGAAGGTAAGGTTGGGAAAATGTGGGATTGTAAAGTACGGGCATTTTGGCAAGGGAAGTGCGAACGCATAGAAAATATGTCACTGATTAAAAGTATATAGTAGGAATTTTCACTGAAAATTTATTCAGGGTGCCAAATAGTTACTTATGGGCTGTGTACAAGCATGAACTGCGTTAGCAACTTAAGGGGCTCAGACCAAAAAGTAACGCTAAAAAAGGGAGGATCGAACGTTACGAACCTTTTTTGGTTGAAAAGTGTAGTGGTTTAGGCTTCGGTTTCCGTTCTTCCTAAATCCGTCGATCTGTTTTCCACAAAGGAGAAATCCGGGTGGGGAAGCGATTTTAAATAAGGTCAGGGAAAATAAAAGGGGCACATGAGAGTATGAAAATTAAAGTGAGGGAAGGTGAAGAGAATGAGGGAAGAAGAAATCATGAAAAATAAGGGAAGGAAGGTTGAAAGTGGGGAAAGTGAATATAAATGAGGAAAAGGAAAGTAGATAATGCAATGGCGAATAAGGGGTTAAGAAAGTAGGGACAGTGAAGAAAAAAGCTTGGAGGAAATTAGAAGTTGGGAATTAAGGAAGATAAGGGAAGGGGAACGAAGGAAAGTGAGCAGTAATCAGGAGAGGGTAAGTCAGAGAAAAGTTTATTAGAGGAAGAAAAGTGAGGCAACAAGAGTAGAAAAAGTTAGAGGCGGGGAGTAAAGGGAATGAGGAAAAATAAGGGAACGAAAGTGTGAAAAGGGGGAAGTGATGGGAAATAAGGTGATGGGCAGTAGGGAAGGTAATGATGAGTGAGGGGCTAGGAAAGTAGTAGTAGTAATTAGGAGTGATTAATAAGGTAAAGGTTTATGAGGAGACGGGATGTGGACAAAAAGAATAAGAAAATTAAAGAGTGAGGGATTAAATGGTGTAATGTAAGACAAAATGAAGGTGAATGAGGATAGGAAAGTGAAAATTAGGAAACGCCTAAAGTAGGGAAATTCAGGGAATAGGAAAGTAGGAACAGTGTGGAGAGAAGGGTAGGGGAAAAGAAGAGATAGAGAAAAAGGGACAGGAGAGAAAAGAGAACTGGGGGAACGAAGGGTTGTAAAATGGGGAGATGGGAAGTGAGAGAAATGAGTTAAGGGCAAGAAAATGAAGTAAGGGGTGTAAATGTGGTGAAAGTAAGGAGTGTGGAAGTTGGGGAAGCGAGAGGAAAAGTTGGGAGTGTATGTATGGAGGAAGAAAATTATTTAATTTTTGTATTTCAAATTGATTTTTTCGATTTTAAAATTCAAGTATTTAATAAAAAACTCGTCTTTTTCTTTAATTGGACCGTTTTAATTTAAAATTAACATTTTTTTTTTGTTGAAACATTTACTCTTGAATTTTTCGTTGGAATTGGGTTAAAAAATAACTTAATTTTTTCGAATTCATAACTTAGGTGGAAAATTCAATTCTTTATGAGTTAAAAATTCAACTACTTGAAGGAAAATGCATATCTTTTGAAGATTCATCTATTTAGGTCGAAAAACAATATTTTTTGTCTAAGATTAACTATTTGAGTTGAAAAATCCACTATTTCGTTCAAATTAATCTTTTTTATTTAAAATGAACTTTCTGGTTAAAAATTGATTCTTTTCCGGTAAAAAAAATCAATTGTGTTCTAAAAAATTCTGTTTTTTATCCAGCATTTTCTGAATTGACGAATGAATTTTGTCTTTACTTGCAAAATAGAATAGCGGAATTTTCTGTTTGAAAGATTATCTCTGAGCTTAAAAATTTTCAAGAAAAGAATTAAATTTTTAATTTGATAGATAAATTTTAAACTGAAATGATGAATTTTTAACAAAACATACATTTTTAAATATTAATTCAACTTCAAACTAAGTGGTTTATTTTTTAATTATAACAGAAGAATTTTTAACAAAATGAAATTGATACCTATTCTACCAAAAAGTTGCATTTTCGACCAAAAAAATTGAAATTTTTACCAAAGAGAGGAATTTTCAACTAGAAAAGACTTTGCCGGCCATAAGAATTTTTTTCTAAAGAAGAGAACACTTAATATTTGTAGAAGAAATTAGAGTAATGTTAATAGATTTTCAGGTTTTAAAAAGATTCAAATTAAATTTAGAATTTGAAATTATTTCAAATTATTTAAACCAAAATGTAGATTTTTACAGATTTCAAATAAAAAATTTAAAGCTTCTAAGGAATTGTAACAAAATTATCAAAAAAGAAATTGAAAGATTTTAAGGATTTTTTTTAATTTGCAGGATTTTACCAAAATTGTAGGAAAACCTCGAATTATTTTAAAATATATTTAGAATCTCTGAAAAAAATATCAACACACTTTGCTTAATTTATTTGAAACCATTTCAAGTTTTTAATCAATTTTGAATATTTTCAAAACTTCTAAATATCTCTTAAAATTGCAAAAATATTTTCCACAAATAATAAGTGTTCTTTTGTTATTTATACGTGAAAATATAAAAATTTCACTTAAAAATTAAACATTTCTTAACTAGAACAATTAGAACTATAACTACATACAAATCTTTTTGTATATTCTTTCAAAAATTTTTTTTTTTAAATCATTAAAAAAAATTTCCAGGGAAATATAATAATAATTTTATCATCTTGGTACTCAAATATTTCCTACAATTTTTTGAAAATCCTGCAAATTAAGAAAGTTACCTTAAAATCATTCAAAAATTTTGTTGAAAATTTTGCGAACCTTTTTAAATTTTCTTTTAATATTAATTATAAAAAATGTACATCGCGCTTTGAATTTTTTGAAATCTTTTGACATTTAAAATTATTTTAAAATATTTTCAAAACTTCTAAAAATATTTTAAGCCTACTCGATTATTCTCCATAATAATAATTGTTAAATTATGATTTATTATTCATAATTTTGTTTCAATCTTTTTAAATATTCTCCTAGAAAACTCAACAAATTTTTCTAAAACTTTTAAAGATCCTAAAATAGCTTTAAAATTTTATTTCGAAATCTTTCGAAATCTAAAAATAGTTTTTTATTTTTTTAAATCTCTTCCAGTTTTAAATTAAGTTTAGATCTTCTCAGAACTTCTAAATATCTCTTAAGCTAACGAAATTTTTTTCCAAATTGATAATTGTTCAATTGTTATTTATGCACCAAAAATAAATAATATGACCTACATATTAGAAAAATTTTCAATAGAACATTTGAAATTATAACTTTCAGAGTTTTAATTTAACATTCTGAAATATAAACCATACATTGTTTTTTATTTTAAAACATTCAGTTTAAAATTATCTAAATAATCTAATATTTCTAAATATTCCAGAAAATGTCTTCCTTAAATAAAAAATTTTAAATTGCCGATTTATAAAATATCTGAATTGGAAAATTCCCGAATTTTAACAATTAGAATTTTTTATAAATATATTTTATTGATCACAAATACAACAATAAAATATTAATTTCAAAAATTATTTTTAACATTAAAAATTTCGAAGCTTATTTTTTGACTTAAAAATAGCAATAATTTTAAATAAAATATTTCTAGGTAACAAATGTTTTTTTAATCTTTAAAGTACTTGAAAAAATACAAAAAGCGTTCCCAAGGTACGTAGAAAATTTAATGAGAATTTTGTTCCAAGCGCAAGTTTTCAAAAATAAGGAAGGCGATACAAAAATGTAATTCTACATTGAAAGAATAAATAATAACTCACATTTTGACGCGTTTTTTGAAAATGTACATAGAATTTGAAAAAATACAAAAAGCGTTAGCAAA